>NW_027460832.1:0-161705 GCF_050947875.1 Dermacentor variabilis
TGGCAGAACGCGCGTGTGGATTTCTACCAAACGACGTGAAAAGCATGCCGATGCTGCTCTTTTTAGCACCCGCACATGGATTTGTGCCAAAGCGCGTTTTAAGCATGCGCATGCATCTTTTGGTAGACGCGGACGCAGTTTTCTGCAAAACCACACGATAGGCATGCAAATGGTGCTTTTGGCAGAACGCGCGTGTGGATTTCTACCAAACGACGTGAAAAGCATGCCGATGCTGCTCTTTTTAGCACCCGCACATGGATTTGTGCCAAAACGCGTTTTAAGCATGCGCATGCATCTTTTGGTAGACGCGGACGCAGTTTTCTGCAAAACCACACGATATGCATGCAAATGGTGCTTTTGGCAGAACGCGCGTGTGGATTTCTACCAAACGACGTGAAAAGCATGCCGATGCTGCTCTTTTTAGCACCCGCACATGGATTTGTGCCAAAGCGCGTTTTAAGCATGCGCATGCATCTTTTGGTAGACGCGGACGCAGTTTTCTGCAAAACCACACGATATGCATGCAAATGGTGCTTTTGGCAGAACGCGCGTGTGGAGTTCTACCAAACGACGTGAAAAGCATGCCGATGCTGCTCTTTTTAACATCCGCACATGGATTTGTGCCAAAGCGCGTTTTAAGCATGCGCATGCATCTTTTGGTAGACGCGGACGCAGTTTTCTGCAAAACCACACGATAGGCTTGCAAATGGTGCTTTTGGCAGAACGCGCGTGTGGATTTCTACCAAACGACGTGAAAAGCATGCCGATGCTGCTCTTTTTAGCACCCGCACATGGATTTGTGCCAAAACGCGTTTTAAGCATGCGCATGCATCTTTTGGTAGACGCGGACGCAGTTTTCTGCAAAACCACACGATATGCATGCAAATGGTGCTTTTGGCAGAACGCGCGCGTGGATTTCTACCAAACGACGTGAAAAGCATGCCGTTGCTGCTCTTTTTAACATCCGCACATGGATTTGTGCCAAAGCGCGTTTTAAGCATGCGCATGCATCTTTTGGTAGACGCGGACGCAGTTTTCTGCAAAACCACACGATAGGCATGCAAATGGTGCTTTTTGCAGAACGCGCGTGCGGATTTCTACCAAACGACGTGAAAAGCATGCCGATGCTGCTCTTTTTAGCACCCGCACATGGATTTGTGCCAAAACGCGTTTTAAGCATGCGCATGCATCTTTTGGTAGACGCGGACGCAGTTTTCTGCAAAACCACACGATATGCATGCAAATGGTGCTTTTGGCAGAACGCGCGCGTGGATTTCTACCAAACGACGTGAAAAGCATGCCGATGCTGCTCTTTTTAACATCCGCACATGGATTTGTGCCAAAACGCGTTTTAAGCATGCGCATGCATCTTTTGGTAGACGCGGACGCAGTTTTCTGCAAAACCACACGATAGGCATGCAAATGGTGCTTTTGGCAGAACGCGCGCGTGGATTTCTACCAAACGACGTGAAAAGCATGCCGATGCTGCTCTTTTTAGCACCCGCACATGGATTTGTGCCAAAACGCGTTTTTAGCATGCACATGCATCTTTTGGTAGACGCGGACGCAGTTTTCTGCAAAACCACACCATATGCATGCAAATGGTGCTTTTGGCAGAACGCGCGTGTGGATTTCTACCAAACGACGTGAAAAGCATGCCGATGCTGCTCTTTTTAGCACCCGCACATGGATTTGTGCCAAAACGCGTTTTAAGCATGCGCATGCATCTTTTGGTAGACGCGGACGCAGTTTTCTGCAAAACCACACGATAGGCATGCAAATGGTGCTTTTGGCAGAACGCGCGTGTGGATTTCTACCAAACGACGTGAAAAGCATGCCAATGCTGCTCTTTTTAGCACCCGCACATGGATTTGTGCCAAAGCGCGTTTTAAGCATGCGCATGCATCTTTTGGTAGACGCGGACGCAGTTTTCTGCAAAACCACACGATATGCATGCAAATGGTGCTTTTGGCAGAACGCGCGCGTGGATTTCTACCAAACGACGTGAAAAGCATGCCGATGCTGCTCTTTTTAACATCCGCACATGGATTTGTGCCAAAACGCGTTTTTAGCATGCACATGCATCTTTTGGTAGACGCGGACGCAGTTTTCTGCAAAACCACACGATATGCATGCAAATGGTGCTTTTGGCAGAACGCGCGTGTGGATTTCTACCAAACGACGTGAAAAGCATGCCGATGCTGCTCTTTTTAACATCCGCACATGGATTTGTGCCAAAACGCGTTTTTAGCATGCACATGCATCTTTTGGTAGACGCGGACGCAGTTTTCTGCAAAACCACACGATATGCATGCAAATGGTGCTTTTGGCAGAACGCGCGTGTGGATTTCTACCAAACGACGTGAAAAGCATGCCGATGCTGCTCTTTTTAACATCCGCACATGGATTTGCGCCAAAGCGCGTTTTAAGCATGCGCATGCATCTTTTGGTAGACGCGGACGCAGTTTTCTGCAAAACCACACGATAGGCATGCAAATGGTGCTTTTGGCAGAACGCGCGTGTGGATTTCTACCAAACGACGTGAAAAGCATGCCGATGCTGCTCTTTTTAGCACCCGCACATGGATTTGTGCCAAAACGCGTTTTAAGCATGCGCATGCATCTTTTGGTAGACGCGGACGCAGTTTTCTGCAAAACCACACGATATGCATGCAAATGGTGCTTTTGGCAGAACGCGCGCGTGGATTTCTACCAAACGACGTGAAAAGCATGCCGATGCTGCTCTTTTTAACATCCGCACATGGATTTGTGCCAAAACGCGTTTTAAGCATGCGCATGCATCTTTTGGTAGACGCGGACGCAGTTTTCTGCAAAACCACACGATAGGCATGCAAATGGTGCTTTTGGCAGAACGCGCGTGTGGATTTCTACCAAACGACGTGAAAAGCATGCCGATGCTGCTCTTTTTAGCACCCGCACATGGATTTGTGCCAAAACGCGTTTTAAGCATGCGCATGCATCTTTTGGTAGACGCGGACGCAGTTTTCTGCAAAACCACACGATAGGCATGCAAATGGTGCTTTTGGCAGAACGCGCGTGTGGATTTCTACCAAACGACGTGAAAAGCATGCCGATGCTGCTCTTTTTAGACTCCGCACATGGATTTGTGCCAAAGCGCGTTTTAAGCATGCGCATGCATCTTTTGGTAGACGCGGACGCAGTTTTCTGCAAAACCACACGATATGCATGCAAATGGTGCTTTTGGCAGAACGCGCGTGTGGATTTCTACCAAACGACGTGAAAAGCATGCCGATGCTGCTCTTTTTAGCACCCGCACATGGATTTGTGCCAAAACGCGTTTTAAGCATGCGCATGCATCTTTGGTAGACGCGGACGCAGTTTTCTGCAAAACCACACGATATGCATGCAAATGGTGCTTTTGGCAGAACGCGCGCGTGGATTTCTACCAAACGACGTGAAAAGCATGCCGATGCTGCTCTTTTTAACATCCGCACATGGATTTGTGCCAAACCGCGTTTTAAGCATGCGCATGCATCTTTTGGTAGACGCGGACGCAGTTTTCTGCAAAACCACACGATAGGCATGCAAATGGTGCTTTTGGCAGAACGCGCGTGTGGATTTCTACCAAACGACGTGAAAAGCATGCCGATGCTGCTCTTTTTAGCACCCGCACATGGATTTGTGCCAAAACGCGTTTTAAGCATGCGCATGCATCTTTTGGTAGACGCGGACGCAGTTTTCTGCAAAACCACACGATATGCATGCAAATGGTGCTTTTGGCAGAACGCGCGCGTGGATTTCTACCAAACGACGTGAAAAGCATGCCGATGCTGCTCTTTTTAACATCCGCACATGGATTTGTGCCAAAACGCGTTTAAGCATGCGCATGCATCTTTTGGTAGACGCGGACGCAGTTTTCTGCAAAACCACACGATAGGCATGCAAATGGTGCTTTTGGCAGAACGCGCGCGTGGATTTCTACCAAACGACGTGAAAAGCATGCCGATGCTGCTCTTTTTAGCACCCGCACATGGATTTGTGCCAAAACGCGTTTTTAGCATGCACATGCATCTTTTGGTAGACGCGGACGCAGTTTTCTGCAAAACCACACGATATGCATGAAAATGGTGCTTTTGGCAGAACGCGCGTGTGGATTTCTACCAAACGACGTGAAAAGCATGCCGATGCTGCTCTTTTTAACATCCGCACATGGATTTGTGCCAAAGCGCGTTTTAAGCATGCGCATGCATCTTTTGGTAGACGCGGACGCAGTTTTCTGCAAAACCACACGATAGGCATGCAAATGGTGCTTTTGGCAGAACGCGCGTGTGGATTTCTACCAAACGACGTGAAAAGCATGCCGATGCTGCTCTTTTTAGCACCCGCACATGGATTTGTGCCAAAACGCGTTTTAAGCATGCGCATGCATCTTTTGGTAGACGCGGACGCAGTTTTCTGCAAAACCACACGATAGGCATGCAAATGGTGCTTTTGGCAGAACGCGCGTGTGGATTTCTACCAAACGACGTGAAAAGCATGCCGATGCTGCTCTTTTTAGCACCCGCACATGGATTTGTGCCAAAACGCGTTTTAAGCATGCGCATGCATCTTTTGGTATACGCGGACGCAGTTTTCTGCAAAACCACACGATAGGCATGCAAATGGTGCTTTTGGCAGAACGCGCGTGTGGATTTCTACCAAACGACGTGAAAAGCATGCCGATGCTGCTCTTTTTAGCACCCGCACATGGATTTGTGCCAAAACGGGTTTTGAGCATGCGCATGCATCTTTTGGTAGACGCGGACGCAGTTTTCTGCAAAACCACACGATATGCATGCAAATGGTGCTTTTGGCAGAACGCGCGCGTGGATTTCTACCAAACGACGTGAAAAGCATGCCGATGCTGCTCTTTTTAACATCCGCACATGGATTTGTGCCAAAGCGCGTTTTAAGCATGCGCATGCATCTTTTGGTAGACGCGGACGCAGTTTTCTGCAAAACCACACGATATGCATGCAAATGGTGCTTTTGGCAGAACGCGCGTGTGGATTTCTACCAAACGACGTGAAAAGCATGCCGATGCTGCTCTTTTTAGCACCCGCACATGGATTTGTGCCAAAACGCGTTTTAAGCATGCGCATGCATCTTTTGGTAGACGCGGACGCAGTTTTCTGCAAAACCACACGATATGCATGCAAATGGTGCTTTTGGCAGAACGCGCGCGTGGATTTCTACCAAACGACGTGAAAAGCATGCCGATGCTGCTCTTTTTAACATCCGCACATGGATTTGTGCCAAAGCGCGTTTTAAGCATGCGCATGCATCTTTTGGTAGACGCGGACGCAGTTTTCTGCAAAACCACACGATAGGCATGCAAATGGTGCTTTTGGCAGAACGCGCGTGTGGATTTCTACCAAACGACGTGAAAAGCATGCCGATGCTGCTGTTTTTAGCACCCGCACATGGATTTGTGCCAAAACGCGTTTTAAGCATGCGCATGCATCTTTTGGTAGACGCGGACGCAGTTTTCTGCAAAACCACACGATAGGCATGCAAATGGTGCTTTTGGCAGAACGCGCGTGTGGATTTCTACCAAACGACGTGAAAAGCATGCCGATGCTGCTCTTTTTAGCACCCGCACATGGATTTGTGCCAAAACGCGTTTTAAGCATGCGCATGCATCTTTTGGTAGACGCGGACGCAGTTTTCTGCAAAACCACACGATATGCATGCAAATGGTGCTTTTGGCAGAACGCGCGCGTGGATTTCTACCAAACGACGTGAAAAGCATGCCGATGCTGCTCTTTTTAGC
Organism: Dermacentor variabilis; assembly: GCF_050947875.1. Taxonomy (NCBI): domain Eukaryota; kingdom Metazoa; phylum Arthropoda; class Arachnida; order Ixodida; family Ixodidae; genus Dermacentor; species Dermacentor variabilis. Next base: position 5,794 of record NW_027460832.1, read on the forward strand.
ACCCGCACATGGATTTGTGCCAAAGCGCGTTTTAAGCATGCGCATGCATCTTTTGGTAGACGCGGACGCAGTTTTCTGCAAAACCACACGATAGGCATGCAAATGGTGCTTTTGGCAGAACGCGCGTGTGGATTTCTACCAAACGACGTGAAAAGCATGCCGATGCTGCTCTTTTTAGCACCCGCACATGGATTTGTGCCAAAACGCGTTTTAAGCATGCGCATGCATCTTTTGGTAGACGCGGACGCAGTTTTCTGCAAAACCACACGATAGGCATGCAAATGGTGCTTTTGGCAGAACGCGCGTGTGGATTTCTACCAAACGACGTGAAAAGCATGCCGATGCTGCTCTTTTTAGCACCCGCACATGGATTTGTGCCAAAACGCGTTTTAAGCATGCGCATCCATCTTTTGGTAGACGCGGACGCAGTTTTCTGCAAAACCACACGATATGCATGCAAATGGTGCTTTTGGCAGAACGCGCGCGTGGATTTCTACCAAACGACGTGAAAAGCATGCCGATGCTGCTCTTTTTAACATCCGCACATGGATTTGTGCCAAAGCGCGTTTTAAGCATGCGCATGCATCTTTTGGTAGACGCGGACGCAGTTTTCTGCAAAACCACACGATAGGCATGCAAATGGTGCTTTTGGCAGAACGCGCGTGTGGATTTCTACCAAACGACGTGAAAAGCATGCCGATGCTGCTCTTTTTAGCACCCGCACATGGATTTGTGCCAAAACGCGTTTTAAGCATGCGCATGCATCTTTTGGTAGACGCGGACGCAGTTTTCTGCAAAACCACACGATAGGCATGCAAATGGTGCTTTTGGCAGAACGCGCGTGTGGATTTCTACCAAACGACGTGAAAAGCATGCCGATGCTGCTCTTTTTAGCACCCGCACATGGATTTGTGCCAAAACGCGTTTTAAGCATGCGCATGCATCTTTTGGTAGACGCGGACGCAGTTTTCTGCAAAACCACACGATATGCATGCAAATGGTGCTTTTGGCAGAACGCGCACGTGGATTTCTACCAAACGACGTGAAAAGCATGCCGATGCTGCTCTTTTTAACATCCGCACATGGATTTGTGCCAAAACGCGTTTTTAGCATGCACATGCATCTTTTGGTAGACGCGGACGCAGTTTTCAGCAAAACCACACGATATGCATGCAAATGGTGCTTTTGGCAGAACGCGCGTGTGGATTTCTACCAAACGACGTGAAAAGCATGCCGATGCTGCTCTTTTTAACATCCGCACATGGATTTGTGCCAAAGCGCGTTTTAAGCATGCGCATGCATCTTTTGGTAGACGCGGACGCAGTTTTCTGCAAAACCACACGATAGGCATGCAAATGGTGCTTTTGGCAGAACGCGCGTGTGGATTTCTACCAAACGACGTGAAAAGCATGCCGATGCTGCTCTTTTTAGCACCCGCACATGGATTTCTGCCAAAACGCGTTTTAAGCATGCGCATGCATCTTTTGGTAGACGCGGACGCAGTTTTCTGCAAAACCACACGATATGCATGCAAATGGTGCTTTTGGCAGAACGCGCGCGTGGATTTCTACCAAACGACGTGAAAAGCATGCCGATGCTGCTCTTTTTAACATCCGCACATGGATTTGTGCCAAAGCGCGTTTTAAGCATGCGCATGCATCTTTTGGTAGACGCGGACGCAGTTTTCTGCAAAACCACACGATAGGCATGCAAATGGTGCTTTTGGCAGAACGCGCGTGTGGATTTCTACCAAACGACGTGAAAAGCATGCCGATGCTGCTCTTTTTAGCACCCGCACATGGATTTGTGCCAAAACGCGTTTTAAGCATGCGCATGCATCTTTTGGTAGACGCGGACGCAGTTTTCTGAAAACCACACGATAGGCATGCAAATGGTGCTTTTGGCAGAACGCGCGCGTGGATTTCTACCAAACGACGTGAAAAGCATGCCGATGCTGCTCTTTTTAGCACCCGCACATGGATTTGTGCCAAAACGCGTTTTTAGCATGCACATGCATCTTTTGGTAGACGCGGACGCAGTTTTCTGCAAAACCACACGATATGCATGCAAATGGTGCTTTTGGCAGAACGCGCGTGTGGATTTCTACCAAACGACGTGAAAAGCATGCCGATGCTGCTCTTTTTAGCACCCGCACATGGATTTGTGCCAAAACGCGTTTTAAGCATGCGCATGCATCTTTTGGTAGACGCGGACGCAGTTTTCTGCAAAACCACACGATATGCATGCAAATGGTGCTTTTGGCAGAACGCGCGCCTGGATTTCTGCCAAACGACGTGAAAAGCATGCCGACGCTGCTCTTTTTAACATCCGCATATGGATTTGTGCCAAAGCGCGTTTTAAGCATGCGCATGCATCTTTTGGTAGACGCGGACGCAGTTTTCTGCAAAACCACACGATATGCATGCAAATGGTGCTTTTGGCAGAACGCGCGTGTGGATGTCTACCAAACGACGTGAAAAGCATGCCGATGCTGCTCTTTTTAGCACCCGCACATGGATTTGTGCCAAAACGCGTTTTAAGCATGCGCATGCATCTTTTGGTAGACGCGGACGCAGTTTTCTGCAAAACCACACGATATGCATGCAAATGGTGCTTTTGGCAGAACGCGCGCGTGGATTTCTACCAAACGACGTGAAAAGCATGCCGATGCTGCTCTGTTTAACATCCGCACATGGATTTGTGCCAAAGCGCGTTTTAAGCATGCGCATGCATCTTTTGGTAGACGCGGACGCAGTTTTCTGCAAAACCACACGATAGGCATGCAAATGGTGCTTTTGGCAGAACGCGCGTGTGGATTTCTACCAAACGACGTGAAAAGCATGCCGATGCTGCTCTTTTTAGCACCCGCACATGGATTTGTGCCAAAACGCGTTTTAAGCATGCGCATGCATCTTTTGGTAGACGCGGACGCAGTTTTCTGCAAAACCACACGATATGCATGCAAATGGTGCTTTTGGCAGAACGCGCGCGTGGATTTCTACCAAACGACGTGAAAAGCATGCCGATGCTGCTCTTTTTAACATCCGCACATGGATTTGTGCCAAAGCGCGTTTTAAGCGTGCGCATGCATCTTTTGGTAGACGCGGACGCAGTTTTCTGCAAAACCACACGATAGGCATGCAAATGGTGCTTTTGGCAGAACGCGCGTGTGGATTTCTACCAAACGACGTGAAAAGCATGCCGATGCTGCTCTTTTTAGCACCCGCACATGGATTTGTGCCAAAACGCGTTTTAAGCATGCGCATGCATCTTTTGGTAGACGCGGACGCAGTTTTCTGCAAAACCACACGATATGCATGCAAATGGTGCTTTTGGCAGAACGCGCGTGTGGATTTCTACCAAACGACGTGAAAAGCATGCCGATGCTGCTCTTTTTAACATCCGCACATGGATTTGTGCCAAAGCGCGTTTTAAGCATGCGCATGCATCTTTTGGTAGACGCGGACGCAGTTTTCTGCAAAACCACACGATAGGCATGCAAATGGTGCTTTTGGCAGAACGCGCGTGTGGATTTCTACCAAACGACGTGAAAAGCATGCCGATGCTGCTCTTTTTAGCACCCGCACATGGATTTGTGCCAAAACGCGTTTTAAGCATGCGCATGCATCTTTTGGTAGACGCGGACGCAGTTTTCTGCAAAACCACACGATATGCATGCAAATGGTGCTTTTGGCAGAACGCGCGTGTGGATTTCTACCAAACGACGTGAAAAGCATGCCGATGCTGCTCTTTTTAGCACCCGCACATGGATTTGTGCCAAAGCGCGTTTTAAGCATGCGCATGCATCTTTTGGTAGACGCGGACGCAGTTTTCTGCAAAACCACACGATATGCATGCAAATGGTGCTTTTGGCAGAACGCGCGTGTGGATTTCTACCAAACGACGTGAAAAGCATGCCGATGCTGCTCTTTTTAACATCCGCACATGGATTTGTGCCAAAGCGCGTTTTAAGCATGCGCATGCATCTTTTGGTAGACGCGGACGCAGTTTTCTGCAAAACCACACGATAGGCTTGCAAATGGTGCTTTTGGCAGAACGCGCGTGTGGATTTCTACCAAACGACGTGAAAAGCATGCCGATGCTGCTCTTTTTAGGACCCGCACATGGATTTGTGCCAAAACGCGTTTTAAGCATGCGCATGCATCTTTTGGTAGACGCGGACGCAGTTTTCTGCAAAACCACACGATATGCATGCAAATGGTGCTTTTGGCAGAACGCGCGTGTGGATTTCTACCAAACGACGTGAAAAGCATGCCGATGCTGCTCTTTTTAACATCCGCACATGGATTTGTGCCAAAGCGCGTTTTAAGCATGCGCATGCATCTTTTGGTAGACGCGGACGCAGTTTTCTGCAAAACCACACGATAGGCTTGCAAATGGTGCTTTTGGCAGAACGCGCGTGTGGATTTCTACCAAACGACGTGAAAAGCATGCCGATGCTGCTCTTTTTAGGACCCGCACATGGATTTGTGCCAAAACGCGTTTTAAGCATGCGCATGCATCTTTTGGTAGACGCGGACGCAGTTTTCTGCAAAACCACACGATATGCATGCAAATGGTGCTTTTGGCAGAACGCGCGCGTGGATTTCTACCAAACGACGTGAAAAGCATGCCGTTGCTGCTCTTTTTAACATCCGCACATGGATTTGTGCCAAAGCGCGTTTTAAGCATGCGCATGCATCTTTTGGTAGACGCGGACGCAGTTTTCTGCAAAACCACACGATAGGCATGCAAATGGTGCTTTTTGCAGAACGCGCGTGCGGATTTCTACCAAACGACGTGAAAAGCATGCCGATGCTGCTCTTTTTAGGACCCGCACATGGATTTGTGCCAAAACGCGTTTTAAGCATGCGCATGCATCTTTTGGTAGACGCGGACGCAGTTTTCTGCAAAACCACACGATATGCATGCAAATGGTGCTTTTGGCAGAACGCGCGCGTGGATTTCTACCAAACGACGTGAAAAGCATGCCGTTGCTGCTCTTTTTAACATCCGCACATGGATTTGTGCCAAAGCGCGTTTTAAGCATGCGCATGCATCTTTTGGTAGACGCGGACGCAGTTTTCTGCAAAACCACACGATAGGCATGCAAATGGTGCTTTTGGCAGAACGCGCGCGTGGATTTCTACCAAACGACGTGAAAAGCATGCCGATGCTGCTCTTTTTAGCACCCGCACATGGATTTGTGCCAAAACGCGTTTTTAGCATGCACATGCATCTTTTGGTAGACGCGGACGCAGTTTTCTGCAAAACCACACCATATGCATGCAAATGGTGCTTTTGGCAGAACGCGCGTGTGGATTTCTACCAAACGACGTGAAAAGCATGCCGATGCTGCTCTTTTTAGCACCCGCACATGGATTTGTGCCAAAGCGCGTTTTAAGCATGCGCATGCATCTTTTGGTAGACGCGGGCGCAGTTTTCTGCAAAACCACACGATATGCATGCAAATGGTGCTTTTGGCAGAACGCGCGCGTGGATTTCTACCAAACGACGTGAAAAGCATGCCGATGCTGCTCTTTTTAACATCCGCACATGGATTTGTGCCAAAACGCGTTTTTAGCATGCACATGCATCTTTTGGTAGACGCGGACGCAATTTTCTGCAAAACCACACGATATGCATGCAAATGGTGCTTTTGGCAGAACGCGCGTGTGGATTTCTACCAAACGACGTGAAAAGCATGCCGATGCTGCTCTTTTTAACATCCGCACATGGATTTGTGCCAAAACGCGTTTTTAGCATGCACATGCATCTTTTGGTAGACGCGGACGCAGTTTTCTGCAAAACCACACGATATGCATGCAAATGGTGCTTTTGGCAGAACGCGCGTGTGGATTTCTACCAAACGACGTGAAAAGCATGCCGATGCTGCTCTTTTTAACATCCGCACATGGATTTGCGCCAAAGCGCGTTTTAAGCATGCGCATGCATCTTTTGGTAGACGCGGACGCAGTTTTCTGCAAAACCACACGATAGGCATGCAAATGGTGCTTTTGGCAGAACGCGCGTGTGGATTTCTACCAAACGACGTGAAAAGCATGCCGATGCTGCTCTTTTTAGCACCCGCACATGGATTTGTGCCAAAACGCGTTTTAAGCATGCGCATGCATCTTTTGGTAGACGCGGACGCAGTTTTCTGCAAAACCACACGATATGCATGCAAATGGTGCTTTTGGCAGAACGCGCGCGTGGATTTCTACCAAACGACGTGAAAAGCATGCCGATGCTGCTCTTTTTAACATCCGCACATGGATTTGTGCCAAAACGCGTTTTAAGCATGCGCATGCATCTTTTGGTAGACGCGGACGCAGTTTTCTGCAAAACCACACGATAGGCATGCAAATGGTGCTTTTGGCAGAACGCGCGCGTGGATTTCTACCAAACGACGTGAAAAGCATGCCGATGCTGCTCTTTTTAGCACCCGCACATGGATTTGTGCCAAAACGCGTTTTTAGCATGCACATGCATCTTTTGGTAGACGCGGACGCAGTTTTCTGCAAAACCACACGATATGCATGCAAATGGTGCTTTTGGCAGAACGCGCGTGTGGATTTCTACCAAACGACGTGAAAAGCATGCCGATGCTGCTCTTTTTAGCACCCGCACATGGATTTGTGCCAAAACGCGTTTTAAGCATGCGCATGCATCTTTTGGTAGACGCGGACGCAGTTTTCTGCAAAACCACACGATAGGCATGCAAATGGTGCTTTTGGCAGAACGCGCGTGTGGATTTCTACCAAACGACGTGAAAAGCATGCCGATGCTGCTCTTTTTAGCACCCGCACATGGATTTGTGCCAAAGCGCGTTTTAAGCATGCGCATGCATCTTTTGGTAGACGCGGACGCAGTTTTCTGCAAAACCACACGATATGCATGCAAATGGTGCTTTTGGCAGAACGCGCGTGTGGATTTCTACCAAACGACGTGAAAAGCATGCCGATGCTGCTCTTTTTAGCACCCGCACATGGATTTGTGCCAAAACGCGTTTTTAGCATGCACATGCATCTTTTGGTAGACGCGGACGCAGTTTTCTGCAAAACCACACGATATGCATGAAAATGGTGCTTTTGGCAGAACGCGCGTGTGGATTTCTACCAAACGACGTGAAAAGCATGCCGATGCTGCACTTTTTAACATCCGCACATGGATTTGTGCCAAAGCGCGTTTTAAGCATGCGCATGCATCTTTTGGTAGACGCGGACGCAGTTTTCTGCAAAACCACACGATAGGCATGCAAATGGTGCTTTTGGCAGAACGCGCGTGTGGATTTCTACCAAACGACGTGAAAAGCATGCCGATGCTGCTCTTTTTAGCACCCGCACATGGATTTGTGCCAAAACGCGTTTTAAGCATGCGCATGCATCTTTTGGTAGACGCGGACGCAGTTTTCTGCAAAACCACACGATAGGCATGCAAATGGTGCTTTTGGCAGAACGCGCGTGTGGATTTCTACCAAACGACGTGAAAAGCATGCCGATGCTGCTCTTTTTAGCACCCGCACATGGATTTGTGCCAAAACGCGTTTTAAGCATGCGCATGCATCTTTTGGTATACGCGGACGCAGTTTTCTGCAAAACCACACGATAGGCATGCAAATGGTGCTTTTGGCAGAACGCGCGTGTGGATTTCTACCAAACGACGTGAAAAGCATGCCGATGCTGCTCTTTTTAGCACCCGCACATGGATTTGTGCCAAAACGCGTTTTGAGCATGCGCATGCATCTTTTGGTAGACGCGGACGCAGTTTTCTGCACAACCACACGATATGCATGCAAATGGTGCTTTTGGCAGAACGCGCGCGTGGATTTCTACCAAACGACGTGAAAAGCATGCCGATGCTGCTCTTTTTAGCACCCGCACATGGATTTGTGCCAAAACGCGTTTTAAGCATGCGCATGCATCTTTTGGTAGACGCGGACGCAGTTTTCTGAAAACCACACGATAGGCATGCAAATGGTGCTTTTGGCAGAACGCGCGCGTGGATTTCTACCAAACGACGTGAAAAGCATGCCGATGCTGCTCTTTTTAGCACCCGCACATGGATTTGTGCCAAAACGCGTTTTTAGCATGCACATGCATCTTTTGGTAGACGCGGACGCAGTTTTCTGCAAAACCACACGATATGCATGCAAATGGTGCTTTTGGCAGAACGCGCGTGTGGATTTCTACCAAACGACGTGAAAAGCATGCCGATGCTGCTCTTTTTAGCACCCGCACATGGATTTGTGCCAAAACGCGTTTTAAGCATGCGCATGCATCTTTTGGTAGACGCGGACGCAGTTTTCTGCAAAACCACACGATATGCATGCAAATGGTGCTTTTGGCAGAACGCGCGCCTGGATTTCTACCAAACGACGTGAAAAGCATGCCGACGCTGCTCTTTTTAACATCCGCATATGGATTTGTGCCAAAGCGCGTTTTAAGCATGCGCATGCATCTTTTGGTAGACGCGGACGCAGTTTTCTGCAAAACCACACGATATGCATGCAAATGGTGCTTTTGGCAGAACGCGCGTGTGGATGTCTACCAAACGACGTGAAAAGCATGCCGATGCTGCTCTTTTTAGCACCCGCACATGGATTTGTGCCAAAACGCGTTTTAAGCATGCGCATGCATCTTTTGGTAGACGCGGACGCAGTTTTCTGCAAAACCACACGATATGCATGCAAATGGTGCTTTTGGCAGAACGCGCGCGTGGATTTCTACCAAACGACGTGAAAAGCATGCCGATGCTGCTCTTTTTAACATCCGCACATGGATTGTGCCAAAGCGCGTTTTAAGCATGCGCATGCATCTTTTGGTAGACGCGGACGCAGTTTTCTGCAAAACCACACGATAGGCATGCAAATGGTGCTTTGGCAGAACGCGCGTGTGGATTTCTACCAAACGACGTGAAAAGCATGCCGATGCTGCTCTTTTTAGCACCCGCACATGGATTTGTGCCAAAACGCGTTTTAAGCATGCGCATGCATCTTTTGGTAGACGCGGACGCAGTTTTCTGCAAAACCACACGATATGCATGCAAATGGTGCTTTTGGCAGAACGCGCGCGTGGATTTCTACCAAACGACGTGAAAAGCATGCCGATGCTGCTCTTTTTAACATCCGCACATGGATTTGTGCCAAAGCGCGTTTTAAGCGTGCGCATGCATCTTTTGGTAGACGCGGACGCAGTTTTCTGCAAAACCACACGATAGGCATGCAAATGGTGCTTTTGGCAGAACGCGCGTGTGGATTTCTACCAAACGACGTGAAAAGCATGCCGATGCTGCTCTTTTTAGCACCCGCACATGGATTTGTGCCAAAACGCGTTTTAAGCATGCGCATGCATCTTTTGGTAGACGCGGACGCAGTTTTCTGCAAAACCACACGATATGCATGCAAATGGTGCTTTTGGCAGAACGCGCGCGTGGATTTCTACCAAACGACGTGAAAAGCATGCCGATGCTGCTCTTTTTAACATCCGCACATGGATTTGTGCCAAAGCGCGTTTTAAGCATGCGCATGCATCTTTTGGTAGACGCGGACGCAGTTTTCTGCAAAACCACACGATAGGCATGCAAATGGTGCTTTTGGCAGAACGCGCGTGTGGATTTCTACCAAACGACGTGAAAAGCATGCCGATGCTGCTCTTTTTAGCACCCGCACATGGATTTGTGCCAAAACGCGTTTTAAGCATGCGCATGCATCTTTTGGTAGACGCGGACGCAGTTTTCTGCAAAACCACACGATATGCATGCAAATGGTGCTTTTGGCAGAACGCGCGTGTGGATTTCTACCAAACGACGTGAAAAGCATGCCGATGCTGCTCTTTTTAGCACCCGCACATGGATTTGTGCCAAAGCGCGTTTTAAGCATGCGCATGCATCTTTTGGTAGACGCGGACGCAGTTTTCTGCAAAACCACACGATATGCATGCAAATGGTGCTTTTGGCAGAACGCGCGTGTGGATTTCTACCAAACGACGTGAAAAGCATGCCGATGCTGCTCTTTTTAACATCCGCACATGGATTTGTGCCAAAGCGCGTTTTAAGCATGCGCATGCATCTTTTGGTAGACGCGGACGCAGTTTTCTGCAAAACCACACGATAGGCTTGCAAATGGTGCTTTTGGCAGAACGCGCGTGTGGATTTCTACCAAACGACGTGAAAAGCATGCCGATGCTGCTCTTTTTAGGACCCGCACATGGATTTGTGCCAAAACGCGTTTTAAGCATGCGCATGCATCTTTTGGTAGACGCGGACGCAGTTTTCTGCAAAACCACACGATATGCATGCAAATGGTGCTTTTGGCAGAACGCGCGCGTGGATTTCTACCAAACGACGTGAAAAGCATGCCGTTGCTGCTCTTTTTAACATCCGCACATGGATTTGTGCCAAAGCGCGTTTTAAGCATGCGCATGCATCTTTTGGTAGACGCGGACGCAGTTTTCTGCAAAACCACACGATAGGCATGCAAATGGTGCTTTTTGCAGAACGCGCGTGCGGATTTCTACCAAACGACGTGAAAAGCATGCCGATGCTGCTCTTTTTAGCACCCGCACATGGATTTGTGCCAAAACGCGTTTTAAGCATGCGCATGCATCTTTTGGTAGACGCGGACGCAGTTTTCTGCAAAACCACACGATATGCATGCAAATGGTGCTTTTGGCAGAACGCGCGCGTGGATTTCTACCAAACGACGTGAAAAGCATGCCGATGCTGCTCTTTTTAACATCCGCACATGGATTTGTGCCAAAACGCGTTTTAAGCATGCGCATGCATCTTTTGGTAGACGCGGACGCAGTTTTCTGCAAAACCACACGATAGGCATGCAAATGGTGCTTTTGGCAGAACGCGCGCGTGGATTTCTACCAAACGACGTGAAAAGCATGCCGATGCTGCTCTTTTTAGCACCCGCACATGGATTTGTGCCAAAACGCGTTTTTAGCATGCACATGCATCTTTTGGTAGACGCGGACGCAGTTTTCTGCAAAACCACACCATATGCATGCAAATGGTGCTTTTGGCAGAACGCGCGTGTGGATTTCTACCAAACGACGTGAAAAGCATGCCGATGCTGCTCTTTTTAGCACCCGCACATGGATTTGTGCCAAAGCGCGTTTTAAGCATGCGCATGCATCTTTTGGTAGACGCGGGCGCAGTTTTCTGCAAAACCACACGATATGCATGCAAATGGTGCTTTTGGCAGAACGCGCGCGTGGATTTCTACCAAACGACGTGAAAAGCATGCCGATGCTGCTCTTTTTAACATCCGCACATGGATTTGTGCCAAAACGCGTTTTTAGCATGCACATGCATCTTTTGGTAGACGCGGACGCAATTTTCTGCAAAACCACACGATATGCATGCAAATGGTGCTTTTGGCAGAACGCGCGTGTGGATTTCTACCAAACGACGTGAAAAGCATGCCGATGCTGCTCTTTTTAACATCCGCACATGGATTTGTGCCAAAACGCGTTTTTAGCATGCACATGCATCTTTTGGTAGACGCGGACGCAGTTTTCTGCAAAACCACACGATATGCATGCAAATGGTGCTTTTGGCAGAACGCGCGTGTGGATTTCTACCAAACGACGTGAAAAGCATGCCGATGCTGCTCTTTTTAACATCCGCACATGGATTTGCGCCAAAGCGCGTTTTAAGCATGCGCATGCATCTTTTGGTAGACGCGGACGCAGTTTTCTGCAAAACCACACGATAGGCATGCAAATGGTGCTTTTGGCAGAACGCGCGTGTGGATTTCTACCAAACGACGTGAAAAGCATGCCGATGCTGCTCTTTTTAGCACCCGCACATGGATTTGTGCCAAAACGCGTTTTAAGCATGCGCATGCATCTTTTGGTAGACGCGGACGCAGTTTTCTGCAAAACCACACGATATGCATGCAAATGGTGCTTTTGGCAGAACGCGCGCGTGGATTTCTACCAAACGACGTGAAAAGCATGCCGATGCTGCTCTTTTTAACATCCGCACATGGATTTGTGCCAAAACGCGTTTTAAGCATGCGCATGCATCTTTTGGTAGACGCGGACGCAGTTTTCTGCAAAACCACACGATAGGCATGCAAATGGTGCTTTTGGCAGAACGCGCGCGTGGATTTCTACCAAACGACGTGAAAAGCATGCCGATGCTGCTCTTTTTAGCACCCGCACATGGATTTGTGCCAAAACGCGTTTTTAGCATGCACATGCATCTTTTGGTAGACGCGGACGCAGTTTTCTGCAAAACCACACGATATGCATGCAAATGGTGCTTTTGGCAGAACGCGCGTGTGGATTTCTACCAAACGACGTGAAAAGCATGCCGATGCTGCTCTTTTTAGCACCCGCACATGGATTTGTGCCAAAACGCGTTTTAAGCATGCGCATGCATCTTTTGGTAGACGCGGACGCAGTTTTCTGCAAAACCACACGATAGGCATGCAAATGGTGCTTTTGGCAGAACGCGCGTGTGGATTTCTACCAAACGACGTGAAAAGCATGCCGATGCTGCTCTTTTTAGCACCCGCACATGGATTTGTGCCAAAGCGCGTTTTAAGCATGCGCATGCATCTTTTGGTAGACGCGGACGCAGTTTTCTGCAAAACCACACGATATGCATGCAAATGGTGCTTTTGGCAGAACGCGCGTGTGGATTTCTACCAAACGACGTGAAAAGCATGCCGATGCTGCTCTTTTTAGCACCCGCACATGGATTTGTGCCAAAACGCGTTTTAAGCATGCGCATGCATCTTTTGGTAGACGCGGACGCAGTTTTCTGCAAAACCACACGATATGCATGCAAATGGTGCTTTTGGCAGAACGCGCGCGTGGATTTCTACCAAACGACGTGAAAAGCATGCCGATGCTGCTCTTTTTAACATCCGCACATGGATTTGTGCCAAAGCGCGTTTTAAGCATGCGCATGCATCTTTTGGTAGACGCGGACGCAGTTTTCTGCAAAACCACACGATAGGCATGCAAATGGTGCTTTTGGCAGAACGCGCGTGTGGATTTCTACCAAACGACGTGAAAAGCATGCCGATGCTGCTCTTTTTAGCACCCGCACATGGATTTGTGCCAAAACGCGTTTTAAGCATGCGCATGCATCTTTTGGTAGACGCGGACGCAGTTTTCTGCAAAACCACACGATATGCATGCAAATGGTGCTTTTGGCAGAACGCGCGCGTGGATTTCTACCAAACGACGTGAAAAGCATGCCGATGCTGCTCTTTTTAACATCCGCACATGGATTTGTGCCAAAACGCGTTTTAAGCATGCGCATGCATCTTTTGGTAGACGCGGACGCAGTTTTCTGCAAAACCACACGATAGGCATGCAAATGGTGCTTTTGGCAGAACGCGCGCGTGGATTTCTACCAAACGACGTGAAAAGCATGCCGATGCTGCTCTTTTTAGCACCCGCACATGGATTTGTGCCAAAACGCGTTTTTAGCATGCACATGCATCTTTTGGTAGACGCGGACGCAGTTTTCTGCAAAACCACACGATATGCATGAAAATGGTGCTTTTGGCAGAACGCGCGTGTGGATTTCTACCAAACGACGTGAAAAGCATGCCGATGCTGCACTTTTTAACATCCGCACATGGATTTGTGCCAAAGCGCGTTTTAAGCATGCGCATGCATCTTTTGGTAGACGCGGACGCAGTTTTCTGCAAAACCACACGATAGGCATGCAAATGGTGCTTTTGGCAGAACGCGCGTGTGGATTTCTACCAAACGACGTGAAAAGCATGCCGATGCTGCTCTTTTTAGCACCCGCACATGGATTTGTGCCAAAACGCGTTTTAAGCATGCGCATGCATCTTTTGGTAGACGCGGACGCAGTTTTCTGCAAAACCACACGATAGGCATGCAAATGGTGCTTTTGGCAGAACGCGCGTGTGGATTTCTACCAAACGACGTGAAAAGCATGCCGATGCTGCTCTTTTTAGCACCCGCACATGGATTTGTGCCAAAACGCGTTTTAAGCATGCGCATGCATCTTTTGGTATACGCGGACGCAGTTTTCTGCAAAACCACACGATAGGCATGCAAATGGTGCTTTTGGCAGAACGCGCGTGTGGATTTCTACCAAACGACGTGAAAAGCATGCCGATGCTGCTCTTTTTAGCACCCGCACATGGATTTGTGCCAAAACGCGTTTTGAGCATGCGCATGCATCTTTTGGTAGACGCGGACGCAGTTTTCTGCACAACCACACGATATGCATGCAAATGGTGCTTTTGGCAGAACGCGCGCGTGGATTTCTACCAAACGACGTGAAAAGCATGCCGATGCTGCTCTTTTTAACATCCGCACATGGATTTGTGCCAAAGCGCGTTTTAAGCATGCGCATGCATCTTTTGGTAGACGCGGACGCAGTTTTCTGCAAAACCACACGATATGCATGCAAATGGTGCTTTTGGCAGAACGCGCGTGTGGATTTCTACCAAACGACGTGAAAAGCATGCCGATGCTGCTCTTTTTAGCACCCGCACATGGATTTGTGCCAAAACGCGTTTTAAGCATGCGCATGCATCTTTTGGTAGACGCGGACGCAGTTTTCTGCAAAACCACACGATATGCATGCAAATGGTGCTTTTGGCAGAACGCGCGCGTGGATTTCTACCAAACGACGTGAAAAGCATGCCGATGCTGCTCTTTTTAACATCCGCACATGGATTTGTGCCAAAGCGCGTTTTAAGCATGCGCATGCATCTTTTGGTAGACGCGGACGCAGTTTTCTGCAAAACCACACGATAGGCATGCAAATGGTGCTTTTGGCAGAACGCGCGTGTGGATTTCTACCAAACGACGTGAAAAGCATGCCGATGCTGCTGTTTTTAGCACCCGCACATGGATTTGTGCCAAAACGCGTTTTAAGCATGCGCATGCATCTTTTGGTAGACGCGGACGCAGTTTTCTGCAAAACCACACGATAGGCATGCAAATGGTGCTTTTGGCAGAACGCGCGTGTGGATTTCTACCAAACGACGTGAAAAGCATGCCGATGCTGCTCTTTTTAGCACCCGCACATGGATTTGTGCCAAAACGCGTTTTAAGCATGCGCATGCATCTTTTGGTAGACGCGGACGCAGTTTTCTGCAAAACCACACGATATGCATGCAAATGGTGCTTTTGGCAGAACGCGCGCGTGGATTTCTACCAAACGACGTGAAAAGCATGCCGATGCTGCTCTTTTTAACATCCGCACATGGATTTGTGCCAAAGCGCGTTTTAAGCATGCGCATGCATCTTTTGGTAGACGCGGACGCAGTTTTCTGCAAAACCACACGATAGGCATGCAAATGGTGCTTTTGGCAGAACGCGCGTGTGGATTTCTACCAAACGACGTGAAAAGCATGCCGATGTTGCTCTTTTTAGCACCCGCACATGGATTTGTGCCAAAACGCGTTTTAAGCATGCGCATGCATCTTTTGGTAGACGCGGACGCAGTTTTCTGCAAAACCACACGATAGGCATGCAAATGGTGCTTTTGGCAGAACGCGCGTGTGGATTTCTACCAAACGACGTGAAAAGCATGCCGATGCTGCTCTTTTTAGCACCCGCACATGGATTTGTGCCAAAACGCGTTTTAAGCATGCGCATGCATCTTTTGGTAGACGCGGACGCAGTTTTCTGCAAAACCACACGATATGCATGCAAATGGTGCTTTTGGCAGAACGCGCGCGTGGATTTCTACCAAACGACGTGAGAAGCATGCCGATGCTGCTCTTTTTAACATCCGCACATGGATTTGTGCCAAAACGCGTTTTTAAGCATGCACATGCATCTTTTGGTAGACGCGGACGCAGTTTTCTGCAAAACCACACGATATGCATGCAAATGGTGCTTTTGGCAGAACGCGCGTGTGGATTTCTACCAAACGACGTGAAAAGCATGCCGATGCTGCTCTTTTTAACATCCGCACATGGATTTGTGCCAAAGCGCGTTTTAAGCATGCGCATGCATCTTTTGGTAGACGCGGACGCAGTTTTCTGCAAAACCACACGATAGGCATGCAAATGGTGCTTTTGGCAGAACGCGCGTGTGGATTTCTACCAAACGACGTGAAAAGCATGCCGATGCTGCTCTTTTTAGCACCCGCACATGGATTTGTGCCAAAACGCGTTTTAAGCATGCGCATGCATCTTTTGGTAGACGCGGACGCAGTTTTCTGCAAAACCACACGATATGCATGCAAATGGTGCTTTTGGCAGAACGCGCGCGTGGATTTCTACCAAACGACGTGAAAAGCATGCCGATGCTGCTCTTTTTAACATCCGCACATGGATTTGTGCCAAAGCGCGTTTTAAGCATGCGCATGCATCTTTTGGTAGACGCGGACGCAGTTTTCTGCAAAACCACACGATAGGCATGCAAATGGTGCTTTTGGCAGAACGCGCGTGTGGATTTCTACCAAACGACGTGAAAAGCATGCCGATGCTGCTCTTTTTAGCACCCGCACATGGATTTGTGCCAAAACGCGTTTTAAGCATGCGCATGCATCTTTTGGTAGACGCGGACGCAGTTTTCTGCAAAACCACACGATATGCATGCAAATGGTGCTTTTGGCAGAACGCGCGCGTGGATTTCTACCAAACGACGTGAAAAGCATGCCGATGCTGCTCTTTTTAACATCCGCACATGGATTTGTGCCAAAGCGCGTTTTAAGCATGCGCATGCATCTTTTGGTAGACGCGGACGCAGTTTTCTGCAAAACCACACGATAGGCATGCAAATGGTGCTTTTGGCAGAACGCGCGTGTGGATTTCTACCAAACGACGTGAAAAGCATGCCGATGCTGCTCTTTTTAGCACCCGCACATGGATTTGTGCCAAAACGCGTTTTTAAGCATGCGCATGCATCTTTTGGTAGACGCGGACGCAGTTTTCTGCAAAACCACACGATATGCATGCAAATGTGCTTTTGGCAGAACGCGCGCGTGGATTTCTACCAAACGACGTGAAAAGCATGCCGATGCTGCTCTTTTTAACATCCGCACATGGATTTGTGCCAAAGCGCGTTTTAAGCGTGCGCATGCATCTTTTGGTAGACGCGGGACGCAGTTTTCTGCAAAACCACACGATAGGCAATGCAAATGGTGCTTTTGGCAGAACGCGCGTGTGCATTTCTACCAAACGACGTGAAAAGCATGCCGATGCTGCTCTTTTTAGCACCCGCACATGGATTTGTGCCAAAACGCGTTTTAAGCATGCGCATGCATCTTTTGGTAGACGCGGACGCAGTTTTCTGCAAAACCACACGATAGGCATGCAAATGGTGCTTTTGGCAGAACGCGCGTGTGGATTTCTACCAAACGACGTGAAAAGCATGCCGATGCTGCTCTTTTTAGCACCCGCACATGGATTTGTGCCAAAACGCGTTTTAAGCATGCGCATGCATCTTTTGGAAGACGCGGACGCAGTTTTCTGCAAAACCACACGATATGCATGCAAATGGTGCTTTGGCAGAACGCGCGCGTGGATTTCTACCAAACGACGTGAAAAGCATGCGATGCTGCTCTTTTTAACATCCGCACATGGATTTGTGCCAAAACGCGTTTTTAGCATGCACATACATCTTTTGGTAGACGCGGACGCAGTTTTCTGCAAAACCACACGATATGCATGCAAATGGTGCTTTTGGCAGAACGCGCGTGTGGATTTCTACCAAACGAGGTGAAAAGCATGCCGATGCTGCTCTTTTTAACATCCGCACATGGATTTGTGCCAAAGCGCGTTTTAAGCATCCGCATGCATCTTTGGTAGACGCGGACGCAGTTTTCTGCAAAACCACACGATAGGCATGCAAATGGTGCTTTTGGCAGAACGCGCGTGTGGATTTCTACCAAACGACGTGAAAGCATGCCGATGCTGCTCTTTTTAGCACCCGCACATGGATTTGTGCCAAAACGCGTTTTAAGCATGCGCATGCATCTTTTGGTAGACGCGGACGCAGTTTTCTGCAAAACCACACGATATGCATGCAAATGGTGCTTTTGGCAGAACGCGCGCGTGGATTTCTACCAAACGACGTGAAAAGCATGCCGATGCTGCTCTTTTTAACATCCGCACATGGATTTGTGCCAAAGCGCGTTTTAAGCATGCGCATGCATCTTTTGGTAGACGCGGACGCAGTTTTCTGCAAAACCACACGATAGGCATGCAAATGGTGCTTTTGGCAGAACGCGCGTGTGGATTTCTACCAAACGACGTGAAAAGCATGCCGATGCTGCTCTTTTTAGCACCCGCACATGGATTTGTGCAAAACGCGTTTTTTAGCATGCACATGCATGCATCTTTTGGTAGACGCGGACGCAGTTTTCTGCAAAACCACACGATATGCATGCAAATGGTGCTTTTGCAGAACGCGCGTGTGGATTTCTACCAAACGACGTGAAAAGCATGCCGATGCTGCTCTTTTTAGCACCCGCACATGGATTTGTGCCAAAACGCGTTTTTAGCATGCACATGCATCTTTTGGTAGACGCGGACGCAGTTTTCTGCAAAACCACACGATATGCATGCAAATGGTGCTTTTGGCAGAACGCGCGTGTGGATTTCTACCAAACGACGTGAAAAGCATGCCGATGCTGCTCTTTTTAGCACCCGCACATGGATTTGTGCCAAAACGCGTTTTAAGCATGCGCATGCATCTTTTGGTAGACGCGGACGCAGTTTTCTGCAAAACCACACGATATGCATGCAAATGGTGCTTTTGGCAGAACGCGCGCGTGGATTTCTACCAAACGACGTGAAAAGCATGCCGATGCTGCTCTTTTTAACATCCGCACATGGATTTGGTGCCAAAGCGCGTTTTAAGCGTGCGCATGCATCTTTTGGTAGACGCGGACGCAGTTTTCTGCAAAACCACACGATAGGCATGCAAATGGTGCTTTTGGCAGAACGCGCGTGTGCATTTCTACCAAACGACGTGAAAAGCATGCCGATGCTGCTCTTTTTAGCACCCGCACATGGATTTGTGCCAAAACGCGTTTTAAGCATGCGCATGCATCTTTTGGTAGACGCGGACGCAGTTTTCTGCAAAACCACACGATAGGCATGCAAATGGTGCTTTTGGCAGAACGCGCGGGTGGATTTCTACCAAACGACGTGAAAAGCATGCCGATGCTGCTCTTTTTAGCACCCGCACATGGATTTGTGCCAAAACGCGTTTTAAGCATGCGCATGCATCTTTTGGTAGACGCGGACGCAGTTTTCTGCAAAACCACACGATATGCATGCAAATGGTGCTTTTGGCAGAACGCGCGCGTGGATTTCTACCAAACGACGTGAAAAGCATGCCGATGCTGCTCTTTTTAACATCCGCACATGGATTTGTGCCAAAACGCGTTTTTAGCATGCACATACATCTTTTGGTAGACGCGGACGCAGTTTTCTGCAAAACCACACGATATGCATGCAAATGGTGCTTTTGGCAGAACGCGCGTGTGGATTTCTACCAAACGAGGTGAAAAGCATGCCGATGCTGCTCTTTTTAACATCCGCACATGGATTTGTGCCAAAGCGCGTTTTAAGCATCCGCATGCATCTTTTGGTAGACGCGGACGCAGTTTTCTGCAAAACCACACGATAGGCATGCAAATGGTGCTTTTGGCAGAACGCACGTGTGGATTTCTACCAAACGACGTGAAAAGCATGCCGATGCTGCTCTTTTTAGCACCCGCACATGGATTTGTGCCAAAACGCGTTTTAAGCATGCGCATGCATCTTTTGGTAGACGCGGACGCAGTTTTCTGCAAAACCACACGATATGCATGCAAATGGTGCTTTTGGCAGAACGCGCGCGTGGATTTCTACCAAACGACGTGAAAAGCATGCCGATGCTGCTCTTTTTAACATCCGCACATGGATTTGTGCCAAAGCGCGTTTTTAAGCATGCGCATGCATCTTTTGGTAGACGCGGACGCAGTTTTCTGCAAAACCACACGATAGGCATGCAAATGGTGCTTTTGCAGAACGCGCGTGTGGATTTCTACCAAACGACGTGAAAAGCATGCCGATGCTGCTCTTTTTAGCACCCGCACATGGATTTGTGCCAAAACGCGTTTTTAGCATGCACATGCATCTTTTGGTAGACGCGGACGCAGTTTTCTGCAAAACCACACGATATGCATGCAAATGGTGCTTTTGGCAGAACGCGCGTGTGGATTTCTACCAAACGACGTGAAAAGCATGCCGATGCTGCTCTTTTTAGCACCCACACATGGATTTGTGCCAAAACGCGTTTTTAGCATGCACATGCATCTTTTGGTAGACGCGGACGCAGTTTTCTGCAAAACCACACGATATGCATGCAAATGGTGCTTTTGGCAGAACGCGCGTGTGGATTTCTACCAAACGACGTGAAAAGCATGCCGATGCTGCTCTTTTTAGCACCCGCACATGGATTTGTGCCAAAACGCGTTTTAAGCATGCGCATGCATCTTTTGGTAGACGCGGACGCAGTTTTCTGCAAAACCACACGATATGCATGCAAATGGTGCTTTTGGCAGAACGCGCGCGTGGATTTCTACCAAACGACGTGAAAAGCATGCCGATGCTGCTCTTTTTAACATCCGCACATGGATTTGTGCCAAAGCGCGTTTTAAGCATGCGCATGCATCTTTTGGTAGACGCGGACGCAGTTTTCTGCAAAACCACACGATAGGCATGCAAATGGTGCTTTTGGCAGAACGCGCGTGTGGATTTCTACCAAACGACGTGAAAAGCATGCCGATGCTGCTGTTTTTAGCACCCGCACATGGATTTGTGCCAAAACGCGTTTTAAGCATGCGCATGCATCTTTTGGTAGACGCGGACGCAGTTTTCTGCAAAACCACACGATAGGCATGCAAATGGTGCTTTTGGCAGAACGCGCGTGTGGATTTCTACCAAACGACGTGAAAAGCATGCCGATGCTGCTCTTTTTAGCACCCGCACATGGATTTGTGCCAAAACGCGTTTTAAGCATGCGCATGCATCTTTTGGTAGACGCGGACGCAGTTTTCTGCAAAACCACACGATATGCCTGCAAATGGTGCTTTTGGCAGAACGCGCGCGTGGATTTCTACCAAACGACGTGAAAAGCATGCCGATGCTGCTCTTTTTAACATCCGCACATGGATTTGTGCCAAAGCGCGTTTTAAGCATGCGCATGCATCTTTTGGTAGACGCGGACGCAGTTTTCTGCAAAACCACACGATAGGCATGCAAATGGTGCTTTTGGCAGAACGCGCGTGTGCATTTCTACCAAACGACGTGAAAAGCATGCCGATGCTGCTCTTTTTAGCACCCGCACATGGATTTGTGCCAAAACGCGTTTTAAGCATGCGCATGCATCTTTTGGTAGACGCGGACGCAGTTTTCTGCAAAACCACACGATAGGCATGCAAATGGTGCTTTTGGCAGAACGCGCGTGTGGATTTCTACCAAACGACGTGAAAAGCATGCCGATGCTGCTCTTTTTAGCACCCGCACATGGATTTGTGCCAAAACGCGTTTTAAGCATGCGCATGCATCTTTTGGTAGACGCGGACGCAGTTTTCTGCAAAACCACACGATATGCATGCAAATGGTGCTTTTGGCAGAACGCGCGCGTGGATTTCTACCAAACGACGTGAAAAGCATGCCGATGCTGCTCTTTTTAACATCCGCACATGGATTTGTGCCAAAACGCGTTTTTAGCATGCACATACATCTTTTGGTAGACGCGGACGCAGTTTTCTGCAAAACCACACGATATGCATGCAAATGGTGCTTTTGGCAGAACGCGCGTGTGGATTTCTACCAAACGAGGTGAAAAGCATGCCGATGCTGCTCTTTTTAACATCCGCACATGGATTTGTGCCAAAGCGCGTTTTAAGCATCCGCATGCATCTTTTGGTAGACGCGGACGCAGTTTTCTGCAAAACCACACGATAGGCATGCAAATGGTGCTTTTGGCAGAACGCGCGTGTGGATTTCTACCAAACGACGTGAAAAGCATGCCGATGCTGCTCTTTTTAGCACCCGCACATGGATTTGTGCCAAAACGCGTTTTAAGCATGCGCATGCATCTTTTGGTAGACGCGGACGCAGTTTTCTGCAAAACCACACGATATGCATGCAAATGGTGCTTTTGGCAGAACGCGCGCGTGGATTTCTACCAAACGACGTGAAAAGCATGCCGATGCTGCTCTTTTTAACATCCGCACATGGATTTGTGCCAAAGCGCGTTTTAAGCATGCGCATGCATCTTTTGGTAGACGCGGACGCAGTTTTCTGCAAAACCACACGATAGGCATGCAAATGGTGCTTTTGGCAGAACGCGCGTGTGGATTTCTACCAAACGACGTGAAAAGCATGCCGATGCTGCTCTTTTTAGCACCCGCACATGGATTTGTGCCAAAACGCGTTTTTAGCATGCACATGCATCTTTTGGTAGACGCGGACGCAGTTTTCTGCAAAACCACACGATATGCATGCAAATGGTGCTTTTGGCAGAACGCGCGTGTGGATTTCTACCAAACGACGTGAAAAGCATGCCGATGCTGCTCTTTTTAGCACCCGCACATGGATTTGTGCCAAAACGCGTTTTTAGCATGCACATGCATGTTTTGGTAGACGCGGACGCAGTTTTCTGCAAAACCACACGATATGCATGCAAATGGTGCTTTTGGCAGAACGCGCGTGTGGATTTCTACCAAACGACGTGAAAAGCATGCCGATGCTGCTCTTTTTAGCACCCGCACATGGATTTGTGCCAAAACGCGTTTTAAGCATGCGCATGCATCTTTTGGTAGACGCGGACGCAGTTTCTGCAAAACCACACGATATGCATGCAAATGGTGCTTTTGGCAGAACGCGCGCGTGGATTTCTACCAAACGACGTGAAAAGCATGCCGATGCTGCTCTTTTTAACATCCGCACATGGATTTGTGCCAAAGCGCGTTTTAAGCATGCGCATGCATCTTTTGGTAGACGCGGACGCAGTTTTCTGCAAAACCACACGATAGGCATGCAAATGGTGCTTTTGGCAGAACGCGCGTGTGGATTTCTACCAAACGACGTGAAAAGCATGCCGATGCTGCTGTTTTTAGCACCCGCACATGGATTTGTGCCAAAACGCGTTTTAAGCATGCGCATGCATCTTTTGGTAGACGCGGACGCAGTTTTCTGCAAAACCACACGATAGGCATGCAAATGGTGCTTTTGGCAGAACGCGCGTGTGGATTTCTACCAAACGACGTGAAAAGCATGCCGATGCTGCTCTTTTTAGCACCCGCACATGGATTTGTGCCAAAACGCGTTTTAAGCATGCGCATGCATCTTTTGGTAGACGCGGACGCAGTTTTCTGCAAAACCACACGATATGCATGCAAATGGTGCTTTTGGCAGAACGCGCGCGTGGATTTCTACCAAACGACGTGAAAAGCATGCCGATGCCTGCTCTTTTTAACATCCGCACATGGATTTGTGCCAAAGCGCGTTTTAAGCATGCGCATGCATCTTTTGGTAGACGCGGACGCAGTTTTCTGCAAAACCACACGATAGGCATGCAAATGGTGCTTTCGGCAGAACGCGCGTGTGGATTTCTACCAAACGACGTGAAAAGCATGCCGATGTTGCTCTTTTTAGCACCCGCACATGGATTTGTGCCAAAACGCGTTTTAAGCATGCGCATGCATCTTTTGGTAGACGCGGACGCAGTTTTCTGCAAAACCACACGATAGGCATGCAAATGGTGCTTTTGGCAGAACGCGCGTGTGGATTTCTACCAAACGACGTGAAAAGCATGCCGATGCTGCTCTTTTTAGCACCCGCACATGGATTTGTGCCAAAACGCGTTTTAAGCATGCGCATGCATCTTTTGGTAGACGCGGACGCAGTTTTCTGCAAAACCACACGATATGCATGCAAATGGTGCTTTTGGCAGAACGCGCGCGTGGATTTCTACCAAACGACGTGAAAAGCATGCCGATGCTGCTCTTTTTAGCACCCGCACATGGATTTGTGCCAAAGCGCGTTTTAAGCATGCGCATGCATCTTTTGGTAGACGCGGACGCAGTTTTCTGCAAAACCACACGATATGCATGCAAATGGTGCTTTTGGCAGAACGCGCGTGTGGATTTCTACCAAACGACGTGAAAAGCATGCCGATGCTGCTCTTTTTAACATCCGCACATGGATTTGTGCCAAAGCGCGTTTTAAGCATGCGCATGCATCTTTTGGTAGACGCGGACGCAGTTTTCTGCAAAACCACACGATAGGCATGCAAATGGTGCTTTTGGCAGAACGCGCGTGTGGATTTCTACCAAACGACGTGAAAAGCATGCCGATGCTGCTCTTTTTAGCACCCGCACATGGATTTGTGCCAAAACGCGTTTTAAGCATGCGCATGCATCTTTTGGTAGACGCGGACGCAGTTTTCTGCAAAACCACACGATATGCATGCAAATGGTGCTTTTGGCAGAACGCGCGCGTGGATTTCTACCAAACGACGTGAAAAGCATGCCGATGCTGCTCTTTTTAACATCCGCACATGGATTTGTGCCAAAGCGCGTTTTAAGCATGCGCATGCATCTTTTGGTAGACGCGGACGCAGTTTTCTGCAAAACCACACGATAGGCATGCAAATGGTGCTTTTGGCAGAACGCGCGTGTGGATTTCTACCAAACGACGTGAAAAGCATGCCGATGCTGCTCTTTTTAGCACCCGCACATGGATTTGTGCCAAAACGCGTTTTAAGCATGCGCATGCATCTTTTGGTAGACGCGGACGCAGTTTTCTGCAAAACCACACGATATGCATGCAAATGGTGCTTTTGGCAGAACGCGCGCGTGGATTTCTACCAAACGACGTGAAAAGCATGCCGATGCTGCTCTTTTTAACATCCGCACATGGATTTGTGCCAAACGCGTTTTTAGCATGCACATACATCTTTTGGTAGACGCGGACGCAGTTTTCTGCAAAACCACACGATATGCATGCAAATGGTGCTTTTGGCAGAACGCGCGTGTGGATTTCTACCAAACGAGGTGAAAAGCATGCCGATGCTGCTCTTTTTAACATCCGCACATGGATTTGTGCCAAAGCGCGTTTTAAGCATCCGCATGCATCTTTTGGTAGACGCGGACGCAGTTTTCTGCAAAACCACACGATAGGCATGCAAATGGTGCTTTTGGCAGAACGCGCGTGTGGATTTCTACCAAACGACGTGAAAA
The DNA here is from genome assembly GCF_050947875.1 of Dermacentor variabilis. Taxonomy (NCBI): domain Eukaryota; kingdom Metazoa; phylum Arthropoda; class Arachnida; order Ixodida; family Ixodidae; genus Dermacentor; species Dermacentor variabilis. The sequence goes on from NW_027460832.1 coordinate 31,006, forward strand.
GCATGCCGATGCTGCTCTTTTTAGCACCCGCACATGGATTTGTGCCAAAACGCGTTTTAAGCATGCGCATGCATCTTTTGGTAGACGCGGACGCAGTTTTCTGCAAAACCACACGATATGCATGCAAATGGTGCTTTTGGCAGAACGCGCGCGTGGATTTCTACCAAACGACGTGAAAAGCATGCCGATGCTGCTCTTTTTAACATCCGCACATGGATTTGTGCCAAAGCGCGTTTTAAGCGTGCGCATGCATCTTTTGGTAGACGCGGACGCAGTTTTCTGCAAAACCACACGATAGGCATGCAAATGGTGCTTTTGGCAGAACGCGCGTGTGCATTTCTACCAAACGACGTGAAAAGCATGCCGATGCTGCTCTTTTTAGCACCCGCACATGGATTTGTGCCAAAACGCGTTTTAAGCATGCGCATGCATCTTTTGGTAGACGCGGACGCAGTTTTCTGCAAAACCACACGATAGGCATGCAAATGGTGCTTTTGGCAGAACGCGCGTGTGGATTTCTACCAAACGACGTGAAAAGCATGCCGATGCTGCTCTTTTTAGCACCCGCACATGGATTTGTGCCAAAACGCGTTTTAAGCATGCGCATGCATCTTTTGGTAGACGCGGACGCAGTTTTCTGCAAAACCACACGATATGCATGCAAATGGTGCTTTTGCAGAACGCGCGCGTGGATTTCTACCAAACGACGTGAAAAGCATGCCGATGCTGCTCTTTTTAACATCCGCACATGGATTTGTGCCAAAGCGCGTTTTAAGCGTGCGCATGCATCTTTTGGTAGACGCGGACGCAGTTTTCTGCAAAACCACACGATAGGCATGCAAATGGTGCTTTTGGCAGAACGCGCGTGTGCATTTCTACAAACGACGTGAAAAGCATGCCGATGCTGCTCTTTTTAGCACCCGCACATGGATTTGTGCCAAAACGCGTTTTAAGCATGCGCATGCATCTTTTGGTAGACGCGGACGCAGTTTTCTGCAAAACCACACGATAGGCATGCAAATGGTGCTTTTGGCAGAACGCGCGTGTGGATTTCTACCAAACGACGTGAAAAGCATGCCGATGCTGCTCTTTTTAGCACCCGCACATGGATTTGTGCCAAAACGCGTTTTAAGCATGCGCATGCATCTTTTGGTAGACGCGGACGCAGTTTTCTGCAAAACCACACGATATGCATGCAAATGGTGCTTTTGGCAGAACGCGCGCGTGGATTTCTACCAAACGACGTGAAAAGCATGCCGATGCTGCTCTTTTTAACATCCGCACATGGATTTGTGCCAAAACGCGTTTTTAGCATGCACATACATCTTTTGGTAGACGCGGACGCAGTTTTCTGCAAAACCACACGATATGCATGCAAATGGTGCTTTTGGCAGAACGCGCGTGTGGATTTCTACCAAACGAGGTGAAAAGCATGCCGATGCTGCTCTTTTTAACATCCGCACATGGATTTGTGCCAAAGCGCGTTTTAAGCATCCGCATGCATCTTTTGGTAGACGCGGACGCAGTTTTCTGCAAAACCACACGATAGGCATGCAAATGGTGCTTTTGGCAGAACGCGCGTGTGGATTTCTACCAAACGACGTGAAAAGCATGCCGATGCTGCTCTTTTTAGCACCCGCACATGGATTTGTGCCAAAACGCGTTTTAAGCATGCGCATGCATCTTTTGGTAGACGCGGACGCAGTTTTCTGCAAAACCACACGATATGCATGCAAATGGTGCTTTTGGCAGAACGCGCGCGTGGATTTCTACCAAACGACGTGAAAAGCATGCCGATGCTGCTCTTTTTAACATCCGCACATGGATTTGTGCCAAAGCGCGTTTTAAGCATGCGCATGCATCTTTTGGTAGACGCGGACGCAGTTTTCTGCAAAACCACACGATAGGCATGCAAATGGTGCTTTTGGCAGAACGCGCGTGTGGATTTCTACCAACGACGTGAAAAGCATGCCGATGCTGCTCTTTTTAGCACCCGCACATGGATTTGTGCCAAAACGCGTTTTTAGCATGCACATGCATCTTTTGGTAGACGCGGACGCAGTTTTCTGCAAAACCACACGATATGCATGCAAATGGTGCTTTTGGCAGAACGCGCGTGTGGATTTCTACCAAACGACGTGAAAAGCATGCCGATGCTGCTCTTTTTAGCACCCGCACATGGATTTGTGCCAAAACGCGTTTTTAAGCATGCGCATGCATCTTTTGGTAGACGCGGACGCAGTTTTCTGCAAAACCACACGATATGCATGCAAATGGTGCTTTTGGCAGAACGCGCGTGTGGATTTCTACCAAACGACGTGAAAAGCATGCCGATGCTGCTCTTTTTAACATCCGCACACGGATTTGTGCCAAAACGCGTTTTTAGCATGCACATGCATCTTTTGGTAGACGCGGACGCAGTTTTCTGCAAAACCACACGATATGCATGCAAATGGTGCTTTTGGCAGAACGCGCGTGTGGATTTCTACCAAACGACGTGAAAAGCATGCCGATGCTGCTCTTTTTAACATCCGCACATGGATTTGTGCCAAAGCGCGTTTTAAGCATGCGCATGCATCTTTTGGTAGACGCGGACGCAGTTTTCTGCAAAACCACACGATAGGCATGCAAATGGTGCTTTTGGCAGAACGCGCGTGTGGATTTCTACCAAACGACGTGAAAAGCATGCCGATGCTGCTCTTTTTAGCACCCGCACATGGATTTGTGCCAAAACGCGTTTTAAGCATGCGCATGCATCTTTTGGTAGACGCGGACGCAGTTTTCTGCAAAACCACACGATATGCATGCAAATGGTGCTTTTGGCAGAACGCGCGCGTGGATTTCTACCAAACGACGTGAAAAGCATGCCGATGCTGCTCTTTTTAACATCCGCACATGGATTTGTGCCAAAGCGCGTTTTAAGCATGCGCATGCATCTTTTGGTAGACGCGGACGCAGTTTTCTGCAAAACCACACGATAGGCATGCAAATGGTGCTTTTGGCAGAACGCGCGTGTGGATTTCTACCAAACGACGTGAAAAGCATGCCGATGCTGCTCTTTTTAGCACCCGCACATGGATTTGTGCCAAAACGCGTTTTAAGCATGCGCATGCATCTTTTGGTAGACGCGGACGCAGTTTTCTGCAAAACCACACGATATGCATGCAAATGGTGCTTTTGGCAGAACGCGCGCGTGGATTTCTACCAAACGACGTGAAAAGCATGCCGATGCTGCTCTTTTTAACATCCGCACATGGATTTGTGCCAAAGCGCGTTTTAAGCATGCGCATGCATCTTTTGGTAGACGCGGACGCAGTTTTCTGCAAAACCACACGATAGGCATGCAAATGGTGCTTTTGGCAGAACGCGCGTGTGGATTTCTACCAAACGACGTGAAAAGCATGCCGATGCTGCTCTTTTTAGCACCCGCACATGGATTTGTGCCAAAACGCGTTTTTAGCATGCACATGCATCTTTTGGTAGACGCGGACGCAGTTTTCTGCAAAACCACACGATATGCATGCAAATGGTGCTTTTGGCAGAACGCGCGTGTGGATTTCTACCAAACGACGTGAAAAGCATGCCGATGCTGCTCTTTTTAACATCCGCACATGGATTTGTGCCAAAGCGCGTTTTAAGCATGCGCATGCATCTTTTGGTAGACGCGGACGCAGTTTTCTGCAAAACCACACGATAGGCATGCAAATGGTGCTTTTGGCAGAACGCGCGTGTGGATTTCTACCAAACGACGTGAAAAGCATGCCGATGCTGCTCTTTTTAGCACCCGCACATGGATTTGTGCCAAAACGCGTTTTAAGCATGCGCATGCATCTTTTGGTAGACGCGGACGCAGTTTTCTGCAAAACCACACGATATGCATGCAAATGGTGCTTTTGGCAGAACGCGCGCGTGGATTTCTACCAAACGACGTGAAAAGCATGCCGATGCTGCTCTTTTTAACATCCGCACATGGATTTGTGCCAAAGCGCGTTTTAAGCATGCGCATGCATCTTTTGGTAGACGCGGACGCAGTTTTCTGCAAAACCACACGATAGGCATGCAAATGGTGCTTTTGGCAGAACGCGCGTGTGGATTTCTACCAAACGACGTGAAAAGCATGCCGATGCTGCTCTTTTTAGCACCCGCACATGGATTTGTGCCAAAACGCGTTTTAAGCATGCGCATGCATCTTTTGGTAGACGCGGACGCAGTTTTCTGCAAAACCACACGATATGCATGCAAATGGTGCTTTTGGCAGAACGCGCGCGTGGATTTCTACCAAACGACGTGAAAAGCATGCCGATGCTGCTCTTTTTAACATCCGCACATGGATTTGTGCCAAAGCGCGTTTTAAGCATGCGCATGCATCTTTTGGTAGACGCGGACGCAGTTTTCTGCAAAACCACACGATAGGCATGCAAATGGTGCTTTTGGCAGAACGCGCGTGTGGATTTCTACCAAACGACGTGAAAAGCATGCCGATGCTGCTCTTTTTAGCACCCGCACATGGATTTGTGCCAAAACGCGTTTTAAGCATGCGCATGCATCTTTTGGTAGACGCGGACGCAGTTTTCTGCAAAACCACACGATATGCATGCAAATGGTGCTTTTGGCAGAACGCGCGCGTGGATTTCTACCAAACGACGTGAAACGCATGCCGATGCTGCTCTTTTTAACATCCGCACATGGATTTGTGCCAAAGCGCGTTTTAAGCGTGCGCATGCATCTTTTGGTAGACGCGGACGCAGTTTTCTGCAAAACCACACGATAGGCATGCAAATGGTGCTTTTGGCAGAACGCGCGTGTGCATTTCTACCAAACGACGTGAAAAGCATGCCGATGCTGCTCTTTTTAGCACCGCACATGGATTTGTGCCAAAACGCGTTTTAAGCATGCGCATGCATCTTTTGGTAGACGCGGACGCAGTTTTCTGCAAAACCACACGATAGGCATGCAAATGGTGCTTTTGGCAGAACGCGCGTGTGGATTTCTACCAAACGACGTGAAAAGCATGCCGATGCTGCTCTTTTTAGCACCCGCACATGGATTTGTGCCAAAACGCGTTTTAAGCATGCGCATGCATCTTTTGGTAGACGCGGACGCAGTTTTCTGCAAAACCACACGATATGCATGCAAATGGTGCTTTTGGCAGAACGCGCGCGTGGATTTCTACCAAACGACGTGAAAAGCATGCCGATGCTGCTCTTTTTAACATCCGCACATGGATTTGTGCCAAAGCGCGTTTTAAGCATGCGCATGCATCTTTTGGTAGACGCGGACGCAGTTTTCTGCAAAACCACACGATAGGCATGCAAATGGTGCTTTTGGCAGAACGCGCGTGTGGATTTCTACCAAACGACGTGAAAAGCATGCCGATGCTGCTCTTTTTAGCACCCGCACATGGATTTGTGCCAAAACGCGTTTTAAGCATGCGCATGCATCTTTTGGTAGACGCGGACGCAGTTTTCTGCAAAACCACACGATAGGCATGCAAATGGTGCTTTTGGCAGAACGCGCGTGTGGATTTCTACCAAACGACGTGAAAAGCATGCCGATGCTGCTCTTTTTAGCACCCGCACATGGATTTGTGCCAAAACGCGTTTTAAGCATGCGCATGCATCTTTTGGTAGACGCGGACGCAGTTTTCTGCAAAACCACACGATATGCATGCAAATGGTGCTTTTGGCAGAACGCGCGCGTTGATTTCTACCAAACGACGTGAAAAGCATGCCGATGCTGCTCTTTTTAACATCCGCACATCGATTTGTGCCAAAACGCGTTTTTAGCATGCACATGCATCTTTTGGTAGACGCGGACGCAGTTTTCTGCAAAACCACACGATATGCATGCAAATGGTGCTTTTGGCAGAACGCGCGTGTGGATTTCTACCAAACGACGTGAAAAGCATGCCGATGCTGCTCTTTTTAACATCCGCACATGGATTTGTGCCAAAGCGCGTTTTAAGCATGCGCATGCATCTTTTGGTAGACGCGGACGCAGTTTTCTGCAAAACCACACGATAGGCATGCAAATGGTGCTTTTCGCAGAACGCGCGTGTGGATTTCTACCAAACGACGTGAAAAGCATGCCGATGCTGCTCTTTTTAGCACCCGCACATGGATTTGTGCCAAAACGCGTTTTAAGCATGCGCATGCATCTTTTGGTAGACGCGGACGCAGTTTTCTGCAAAACCACACGATATGCATGCAAATGGTGCTTTTGGCAGAACGCGCGCGTGGATTTCTACCAAACGACGTGAAAAGCATGCCGATGCTGCTCTTTTTAACATCCGCACATGGATTTGTGCCAAAGCGCGTTTTAAGCATGCGCATGCATCTTTTGGTAGACGCGGACGCAGTTTTCTGCAAAACCACACGATAGGCATGCAAATGGTGCTTTTGGCAGAACGCGCGTGTGGATTTCTACCAAACGACGTGAAAAGCATGCCGATGCTGCTCTTTTTACCACCCGCACGTGGATTTGTGCCAAAACGCGTTTTAAGCATGCGCATGCATCTTTCGGTAGACGCGGACGCAGTTTTCTGCAAAACCACACGATATGCATGCAAATGGTGCTTTTGGCAGAACGCGCGCGTGGATTTCTACCAAACGACGCGAAAAGCATGCCGATGCTGCTCTTTTTAGCACCCGCACATGGATTTGTGCCAAAACGCGTTTTTAGCATGCACATGCATCTTTTGGTAGACACGGACGCAGTTTTCTGCAAAACCACACGATATGCATGCAAATGGTGCTTTTGGCAGAACGCGCGTGTGGATTTCTACCAAACGACGTGAAAAGCATGCCGATGCTGCTCTTTTTAGCACCCGCACATGGATTTGTGCCAAAACGCGTTTTAAGCATGCGCATGCATCTTTTGGTAGACGCGGACGCAGCTTTCTGCAAAACCACACGATATGCATGCAAATGGTGCTTTTGGCAGAACGCGCGCGTGGATTTCTACCAAACGACGTGAAAAGCATGCCGATGCTGCTCTTTTTAACATCCGCACATGGATTTGTGCCAAAGCGCGTTTTAAGCATGCGCATGCATCTTTTGGTAGACGCGGACGCAGTTTTCTGCAAAACCACACGATAGGCATGCAAATGGTGCTTTTGGCAGAACGCGCGCGTGGATTTCTACCAAACGACGTGAAAAGCATGCCGATGCTGCTCTTTTTAGCACGCGCACATGGATTTGTGCCAAAACGCGTTTTAAGCATGCGCATGCATCTTTTGGTAGACGCGGACGCAGTTTTCTGCAAAACCACACGATATGCATGCAAATGGTGGTTTTGGCAGAACGCGCGCGTGGATTTCTACCAAACGACGTGAAAAGCATGCCGATGCTGCTCTTTTTAGCACCCGCACATGGATTTGTGCCAAAACGCGTTTTTAGCATGCACATGCATCTTTTGGTAGACGCGGACGCAGTTTTCTGCAAAACCACACGATAGGCATGCAAATGGTGCTTTTGGCAGAACGCGCGTGTGGATTTCTACCAAACGACGTGAAAAGCATGCCGATGCTGCTCTTTTTAGCACCCGCACATGGATTTGTGCCAAAACGCGTTTTAAGCATGCGCATGCATCTTTTGGTAGACGCGGACGCAGTTTTCTGCAAAACCACACGATAGGCATGCAAATGGTGCTTTTGGCAGAACGCGCGTGTGGATTTCTACCAAACGACGTGAAAAGCATGCCGATGCTGCTCTTTTTAGCACCCGCACATGGATTTTGTGCCAAAACGCGTTTTAAGCATGCGCATGCATCTTTTGGTAGACGCGGACGCAGTTTTCTGCAAAACCACACGATATGCATGCAAATGGTGCTTTTGGCAGAACGCGCGCGTGGATTTCTACCAAACGACGTGAAAAGCATGCCGATGCTGCTCTTTTTAACATCCGCACATGGATTTGTGCCAAAACGCGTTTTTAGCATGCACATGCATCTTTTGGTAGACGCGGACGCAGTTTTCTGCAAAACCACACGATATGCATGCAAATGGTGCTTTTGGCAGAACGCGCGTGTGGATTTCTACCAAACGACGTGAAAAGCATGCCGATGCTGCTCTTTTTAACATCCGCACATGGATTTGTGCCAAAGCGCGTTTTAAGCATGCGCATGCATCTTTTGGTAGACGCGGACGCAGTTTTCTGCAAAACCACACGATAGGCATGCAAATGGTGCTTTTGGCAGAACGCGCGTGTGGATTTCTACCAAACGACGTGAAAAGCATGCCGATGCTGCTCTTTTTAGCACCCGCACATGGATTTGTGCCAAAACGCGTTTTAAGCATGCGCATGCATCTTTTGGTAGACGCGGACGCAGTTTTCTGCAAAACCACACGATATGCATGCAAATGGTGCTTTTGGCAGAACGCGCGCGTGGATTTCTACCAAACGACGTGAAAAGCATGCCGATGCTGCTCTTTTTAACATCCGCACATGGATTTGTGCCAAAGCGCGATTTAAGCATGCGCATGCATCTTTTGGTAGACGCGGACGCAGTTTTCTGCAAAACCACACGATAGGCATGCAAATGGTGCTTTTGGCAGAACGCGCGTGTGGATTTCTACCAAACGACGTGAAAAGCATGCCGATGCTGCTCTTTTTACCACCCGCACATGGATTTGTGCCAAAACGCGTTTTAAGCATGCGCATGCATCTTTCGGTAGACGCGGACGCAGTTTTCTGCAAAACCACACGATATGCATGCAAATGGTGCTTTTGGCAGAACGCGCGCGTGGATTTCTACCAAACGACGTGAAAAGCATGCCGATGCTGCTCTTTTTAGCACCCGCACATGGATTTGTGCCAAAACGCGTTTTTAGCATGCACATGCATCTTTTGGTAGACGCGGACGCAGTTTTCTGCAAAACCACACGATATGCATGCAAATGGTGCTTTTGGCAGAACGCGCGTGTGGATTTCTACCAAACGACGTGAAAAGCATGCCGATGCTGCTCTTTTTAGCACCCGCACATGGATTTGTGCTAAAACGCGTTTTAAGCATGCGCATGCATCTTTTGGTAGACGCGGACGCAGCTTTCTGCAAAACCACACGATATGCATGCAAATGGTGCTTTTGGCAGAACGCGCGCGTGGATTTCTACCAAACGACGTGAAAAGCATGCCGATGCTGCTCTTTTTAACATCCGCACATGGATTTGTGCCAAAGCGCGTTTTAAGCATGCGCATGCATCTTTTGGTAGACGCGGACGCAGTTTTCTGCAAAACCACACGATAGGCATGCAAATGGTGCTTTTGGCAGAACGCGCGCGTGGATTTCTACCAAACGACGTGAAAAGCATGCCGATGCTGCTCTTTTTAGCACGCGCACATGGATTTGTGCCAAAACGCGTTTTAAGCATGCGCATGCATCTTTTGGTAGACGCGGACGCAGTTTTCTGCAAAACCACACGATATGCATGCAAATGGTGGTTTTGGCAGAACGCGCGCGTGGATTTCTACCAAACGACGTGAAAAGCATGCCGATGCTGCTCTTTTTAGCACCCGCACATGGATTTGTGCCAAAACGCGTTTTTAGCATGCACATGCATCTTTTGGTAGACGCGGACGCAGTTTTCTGCAAAACCACACGATATGCATGCAAATGGTGCTTTTGGCAGAACGCGCGCGTGGATTTCTACCAAACGACGTGAAAAGCATGCCGATGCTGCTCTTTTTAACATCCGCACATGGATTTGTGCCAAAGCGCGTTTTAAGCATGCGCATGCATCTTTTGGTAGACGCGGACGCAGTTTTCTGCAAAACCACACGATAGGCTTGCAAATGGTGCTTTTGGCAGAACGCGCGCGTGGATTTCTACCAAACGACGTGAAAAGCATGCCGATGCTGCTCTTTTTAGCACCCGCACATGGATTTGTGCCAAAACGCGTTTTAAGCATGCGCATGCATCTTTTGGTAGACGCGGACGCAGTTTTCTGCAAAACCACACGATATGCATGCAAATGGTGGTTTTGGCAGAACGCGCGCGTGGATTTCTACCAAACGACGTGAAAAGCATGCCGATGCTGCTCTTTTTAGCACCCGCACATGGATTTGTGCCAAAACGCGTTTTTAGCATGCACATGCATCTTTTGGTAGACGCGGACGCAGTTTTCTGCAAAACCACACGATATGCATGCAAATGGTGCTTTTGGCAGAACGCGCGTGTGGATTTCTGCCAAACGACGTGAAAAGCCTGCCGATGCTGCTCTTTTTAGCACCCGCACATGGATTTGTGCCAAAACGCGTTTTAAGCATGCGCATGCATCTTTTGGTAGACGCGGACGCAGTTTTCTGCAAAACCACACGATATGCATGCAAATGGTGCTTTTGGCAGAACGCGCGCGTGGATTTCTACCAAACGACGTGAAAAGCATGCCGATGCTGCTCTTTTTAACATCCGCACATGGATTTGTGCCAAAGCGCGTTTTAAGCATGCGCATGCATCTTTTGGTAGACGCGGACGCAGTTTTCTGCAAAACCACACGATATGCATGCAAATGGTGGTTTTGGCAGAACGCGCGCGTGGATTTCAACCAAACGACGTGAAAAGCATGCCGATGCTGCTCTTTTTAGCACCCGCACATGGATTTGTGCCAAAACGCGTTTTTAGCATGCACATGCATCTTTTGGTAGACGCGGACGCAGTTTTCTGCAAAACCACACGATATGCATGCAAATGGTGCTTTTGGCAGAACGCGCGTGTGGATTTCTACCAAACGACGTGAAAAGCATGCCGATGCTGCTCTTTTTAGCACCCGCACATGGATTTGTGCCAAAACGCGTTTTAAGCATGCGCATGCATCTTTTGGTAGACGCGGACGCAGTTTTCTGCAAAACCACACGATATGCATGCAAATGGTGCTTTTGGTAGAACGCGCGCGTGGATTTCTACCAAACGACGTGAAAAGCATGCCGATGCTGCTCTTTTTAGCACCCGCACATGGATTTGTGCCAAAACGCGTTTTAAGCATGCGCATGCGTGTTTTGGTAGACGCGGACGCAGTTTTCTGCAAAACCACACGATAGGCATGCAAATGGTGCTTTTGGCAGAACGCGCGCGTGGATTTCTACCAAACGACGTGAAAAGCATGCCGATGCTGCTCTTTTTAGCACCCGCACATGGATTTGTGCCAAAACGCGTTTTAAGCATGCGCATGCATCTTTTGGTAGACGCGGACGCAGTTTTCTGCAAAACCACACGATATGCATGCAAATGGTGCTTTTGGCAGAACGCGCGCGTGGATTTCTACCAAACCACGTGAAAAGCATGCCGATGCTGCTCTTTTTAACATCCGCACATGGATTTGTGCCAAAGCGCGCTTTAAGCATGCGCATGCATCTTTTGGTAGACGCGGACGCAGTTTTCTGCAAAACCACACGATAGGCATGCAAATGGTGCTTTTGGCAGAACGCGCGCATGGATTTCTACCAAACGACGTGAAAAGCATGCCGATGCTGCTCTTTTTAGCACCCGCACATGGATTTGTGCCAAAACGCGTTTTTAGCATGCACATGCATCTTTTGGTAGACGCGGACGCAGTTTTCTGCAAAACCACACGATATGCATGCAAATGGTGCTTTTGGCAGAACGCGCGTGTGGATTTCTACCAAACGACGTGAAAAGCATGCCGATGCTGCTCTTTTTAGCACCCGCACATGGATTTGTGCCAAAACGCGTTTTAAGCATGCGCATGCATCTTTTTGTAGACGCGGACGCAGTTTTCTGCAAAACCACACGATATGCATGCAAATGGTGCTTTTGGCAGAACGCGCGCGTGGATTTCTACCAAACGACGTGAAAAGCATGCCGATGCTGCTCTTTTTAACATCCGCACATGGATTTGTGCCAAAACGCGTTTTAAGCATGCGCATGCATCTTTTGGTAGACGCGGACGCAGTTTTCTGCAAAACCACACGATATGCATGCAAATGGTGCTTTTGGCAGAACGCGCGCGTGGATTTCTACCAAACGACGTGAAAAGCATGCCGATGCTGCTCTTTTTAACATCCGCACATGGATTTGTGCCAAAGCGCGTTTTAAGCATGCGCATGCATCTTTTGGTAGACGCGGACGCAGTTTTCTGCAAAACCACACGATAGGCATGCAAATGGTGCTTTTGGCAGAACGCGCGCGTGGATTTCTACCAAACGACGTGAAAAGCATGCCGATGCTGCTCTTTTTAGCACCCGCACATGGATTTGTGCCAAAACGCGTTTTTAGCATGCACATGCATCTTTTGGTAGACGCGGACGCAGTTTTCTGCAAAACCACACGATATGCATGCAAATGGTGCTTTTGGCAGAACGCGCGTGTGGATTTCTACCAAACGACGTGAAAAGCATGCCGATGCCGCTCTTTTTAGCACCCGCACATGGATTTGTGCCAAAACGCGTTTTAAGCATGCGCATGCATCTTTTGGTAGACGCGGACGCAGTTTTCTGCAAAACCACACGATATGCATGCAAATTGTGCTTTTGGCAGAACGCGCGCGTGGATTTCTACCAAACGACGTGAAAAGCATGCCGATGCTGCTCTTTTTAACATCCGCACATGGATTTGTGCCAAAGCGCGTTTTAAGCATGCGCATGCATCTTTTGGTAGACGCGGACGCAGTTTTCTGCAAAACCACACGATAGGCTTGCAAATGGCGCTTTTGGCAGAACGCGCGCGTGGATTTCTACCAAACGCCGTGAAAAGCATGCCGATGCTGCTCTTTTTAGCACCCGCACATGGATTTGTGCCAAAACGCGTTTTTAGCATGCACATGCATCTTTTGGTAGACGCGGACGCAGTTTTCTGCAAAACCACACGATATGCATGCAAATGGTGCTTTTGGCAGAACGCGCGTGTGGATTTCTACCAAACGACGTGAAAAGCATGCCGATGCTGCTCTTTTTAACATCCGCACATGGATTTGTGCCAAAGCGCGTTTTAAGCATGCGCATGCATATTTTGGTAGACGCGGACGCAGTTTTCTGCAAAACCACACGATATGCATGCAAATGGTGCTTTTGGCAGAACGCGCGCGTGGATTTCTACCAAACGACGTGAAAAGCATGCCGATGCTGCTCTTTTTAACATCCGCACATGGATTTGTGCCAAAGCGCGTTTTAAGCATGCGCATGCATCTTCTGGTAGACGCGGACGCAGTTTTCTGCAAAACCACACGATAGGCATGCAAATGGTGCTTTTGGCAGAACGCGCGTGTGGATTTCTACCAAACGACGTGAAAAGCATGCCGATGCTGCTCTTTTTAGCACCCGCACATGGATTTGTGCCAAAACGCGTTTTAAGCATGCGCATGCATCTTTTGGTAGACGCGGACGCAGTTTTCTGCAAAACCACACGATATGCATGCAAATGGTGCTTTTGGCAGAACGCGCGCGTGGATTTCTACCAAACGACGTGAAAAGCATGCCGATGCTGCTCTTTTTAACATCCGCACATGGATTTGTGCCAAAACGCGTTTTAAGCATGCGCATGCATCTTTTGGTAGACGCGGACGCAGTTTTCTGCAAAACCACACGATAGGCATGCAAATGGTGCTTTTGGCAGAACGCGCGCGTGGATTTCTACCAAACGACGTGAAAAGCATGCCGATGCTGCTCTTTTTAGCACCCGCACATGGATTTGTGCCAAAACGCGTTTTTAGCATGCACATGCATCTTTTGGTAGACGCGGACGCAGTTTTCTGCAAAACCACACGATAGGCATGCAAATGGTGCTTTTGGCAGAACGCGCTTGTGGATTTCTACCAAACGACGTGAAAAGCATGCCGATGCTGCTCTTTTTAGCACCCGCACATGGATTTGTGCCAAAACGCGTTTTAAGCATGCGCATGCATCTTTTGGTAGACGCGGACGCAGTTTTCTGCAAAACCACACGATATGCATGCAAATGGTGCTTTTGGCAGAACGCGCGCGTGGATTTCTACCAAACGACGTGAAAAGCATACCGATGCTGCTCTTTTTAACATCCGCACATGGATTTGTGCCAAAACGCGTTTTAAGCATGCACATGCATCTTTTGGTAGACGCGGACGCAGTTTTCTGCAAAACCACACGATAGGCATGCAAATGGTGCTTTTGGCAGAACGCGCGCGTGGATTTCTACCAAACGACGTGAAAAGCATGCCGATGCTGCTCTTTTTAGCACCCGCACATGGATTTGTGCCAAAACGCGTTTTTAGCATGCACATGCATCTTTTGGTAGACGCGGACGCAGTTTTCTGCAAAACCACACGATATGCATGCAAATGGTGCTTTTGGCAGAACGCGCGTGTGGATTTCTACCAAACGACGTGAAAAGCATGCCGATGCTGCTCTTTTTAGCACCCGCACATGGATTTGTGCCAAAACGCGTTTTAAGCATGCGCATGCATCTTTTGGTAGACGCGGACGCAGTTTTCTGCAAAACCACACGATATGCATGCAAATGGTGCTTTTGGCAGAACGCGCGCGTGGATTTCTACCAAACGACGTGAAAAGCATGCCGACGCTGCTCTTTTTAACATCCGCACATGGATTTGTGCCAAAGCGCGTTTTAAGCATGCGCATGCATCTTTTGGTAGACGCGGACGCAGTTTTCTGCAAAACCACACGATATGCATGCAAATGGTGCTTTTGGCAGAACGCGCGTGTGGATTTCTACCAAACGACGTGAAAAGCATGCCGATGCTGCTCTTTTTAGCACCCGCACATGGATTTGTGCCAAAGCGCGTTTTAAGCATGCGCATGCATCTTTTGGTAGACGCGGACGCAGTTTTCTGCAAAACCACACGATAGGCATGCAAATGGTGCTTTTTGCAGAACGCGCGTGTGGATTTCTACCAAACGACGTGAAAAGCATGCCGATGCTGCTCTTTTTAGCACCCGCACATGGATTTGTGCCAAAACGCGTTTTAAGCATGCGCATGCATCTTTTGGTAGACGCGGACGCAGTTTTCTGCAAAACCACACGATATGCATGCAAATGGTGCTTTTGGCAGAACGCGCGCGTGGATTTCTACCAAACGACGTGAAAAGCATGCCGATGCTGCTCTTTTTAGCACCCGCACATGGATTTGTGCCAAAACGCGTTTTTAGCATGCACATGCATCTTTTGGTAGACGCGGACGCAGTTTTCTGCAAAACCACACGATAGGCATGCAAATGGTGCTTTTGGCAGAACGCGCGTGTGGATTTCTACCAAACGACGTGAAAAGCATGCCGATTCTGCTCTTTTTAGCACCCGCACATGGATTTGTGCCAAAACGCGTTTTAAGCATGCGCATGCATCTTTTGGTAGACGCGGACGCAGTTTTCTGCAAAACCACACGATATGCATGCAAATGGTGCTTTTGGCAGAACGCGCGCGTGGATTTCTACCAAACGACGTGAAAAGCATGCCGATGCTGCTCTTTTTAACATCCGCACATGGATTTGTGCCAAAACGCGTTTTAAGCATGCACATGCATCTTTTGGTAGACGCGGACGCAGTTTTCTGCAAAACCACACGATAGGCATGCAAATGGTGCTTTTGGCAGAACGCGCGCGTGGATTTCTACCAAACGACGTGAAAAGCATGCCGATGCTGCTCTTTTTAGCACCCGCACATGGATTTGTGCCAAAACGCGTTTTTTAGCATGCACATGCATCTTTTGGTAGACGCGGACGCAGTTTTCTGCAAAACCACACGATATGCATGCAAATGGTGCTTTTGGCAGAACGCGCGTGTGGATTTCTACCAAACGACGTGAAAAGCATGCCGATGCTGCTCTTTTAGCACCCGCACATGGATTTGTGCCAAAACGCGTTTTAAGCATGCGCATGCATCTTTTGGTAGACGCGGACGCAGTTTTCTGCAAAACCACACGATATGCATGCAAATGGTGCTTTTGGCAGAACGCGCGCGTGGATTTCTACCAAACGACGTGAAAAGCATGCCGACGCTGCTCTTTTTAACATCCGCACATGGATTTGTGCCAAAGCGCGTTTTAAGCATGCGCATGCATCTTTTGGTAGACGCGGACGCAGTTTTCTGCAAAACCACACGATATGCATGCAAATGGTGCTTTTGGCAGAACGCGCGTGTGGATTTCTACCAAACGACGTGAAAAGCATGCCGATGCTGCTCTTTTTAGCACCCGCACATGGATTTGTGCCAAAACGCGTTTTAAGCGTGCGCATGCATCTTTTGGTAGACGCGGACGCAGTTTTCTGCAAAACCACACGATATGCATGCAAATGGTGCTTTTGGCAGAACGCGCGCGTGGATTTCTACCAAACGACGTGAAAAGCATGCCGATGCTGCTCTTTTTAACATCCGCACATGGATTTGTGCCAAAGCGCGTTTTAAAGCATGCGCATGCATCTTTTGGTAGACGCGGACGCAGTTTTCTGCAAAACCACACGATAGGCATGCAAATGGTGCTTTTTGCAGAACGCGCGTGTGGATTTCTACCAAACGACGTGAAAAGCATGCCGATGCTGCTCTTTTTAGCACCCGCACATGGATTTGTGCCAAAACGCGTTTTAAGCATGCGCATGCATCTTTTGGTAGACGCGGACGCAGTTTTCTGCAAAACCACACGATATGCATGCAAATGGTGCTTTTGGCAGAACGCGCGCGTGGATTTCTACCAAACGACGTGAAAAGCATGCCGATGCTGCTCTTTTTAACATCCGCACATGGATTTGTGCCAAAACGCGTTTTAAGCATGCGCATGCATCTTTTGGTAGACGCGGACGCAGTTTTCTGCAAAACCACACGATAGGCATGCAAATGGTGCTTTTGGCAGAACGCGCGCGTGGATTTCTACCAAACGACGTGAAAAGCATGCCGATGCTGCTCTTTTTAGCACCCGCACATGGATTTGTGCCAAAACGCGTTTTTAGCATGCACATGCATCTTTTGGTAGACGCGGACGCAGTTTTCTGCAAAACCACACGATATGCATGAAATGGTGCTTTTGGCAGAACGCGCGTGTGGATTTCTACCAAACGACGTGAAAAGCATGCCGATGCTGCTCTTTTTAGCACCCGCACATGGATTTGTGCCAAAACGCGTTTTAAAGCATGCGCATGCATCTTTTGGTAGACGCGGACGCAGTTTTCTGCAAAACCACACGATAGGCATGCAAATGGTGCTTTTGGCAGAACGCGCGTGTGGATTTCTACCAAACGACGTGAAAAGCATGCCGATGCTGCTCTTTTTAGCACCCGCACATGGATTTGTGCCAAAGCGCGTTTTAAGCATGCGCATGCATCTTTTGGTAGACGCGGACGCAGTTTTCTGCAAAACCACACGATATGCATGCAAATGGTGCTTTTGGCAGAACGCGCGTGTGGATTTCTACCAAACGACGTGAAAAGCATGCCGATGCTGCTCTTTTTAGCACCCGCACATGGATTTGTGCAAAACGCGTTTTAAGCATGCGCATGCATCTTTTGGTAGACGCGACGCAGTTTTCTGCAAAACCCCACGATATGCATGCAAATGGTGCTTTTGGCAGAACGCGCGCGTGGATTTCTACCAAACGACGTGAAAAGCATGCCGATGCTGCTCTTTTTAACATCCGCACATGGATTTGTGCCAAAGCGCGTTTTAAGCATGCGCATGCATCTTTTGGTAGACGCGGACGCAGTTTTCTGCAAAACCACACGATAGGCATGCAAATGGTGCTTTTGGCAGAACGCGCGTGTGGATTTCTACCAAACGACGTGAAAAGCATGCCGATGCTGCTCTTTTTAGCACCCGCACATGGATTTGTGCCAAAACGCGTTTTAAGCATGCGCATGCATCTTTTGGTAGACGCGGACGCAGTTTTCTGCAAAACCACACGATATGCATGCAAATGGTGCTTTTGGCAGAACGCGCGCGTGGATTTCTACCAAACGACGTGAAAAGCATGCCGATGCTGCTCTTTTTAACATCCGCACATGGATTTGTGCCAAAACGCGTTTTAAGCATGCGCATGCATCTTTTGGTAGACGCGGACGCAGTTTTCTGCAAAACCACACGATAGGCATGCAAATGGTGCTTTTGGCAGAACGCGCGCGTGGATTTCTACCAAACGACGTGAAAAGCATGCCGATGCTGCTCTTTTTAGCACCCGCACATGGATTTGTGCCAAAACGCGTTTTTAGCATGCACATGCATCTTTTGGTAGACGCGGACGCAGTTTTCTGCAAAACCACACGATATGCATGAAAATGGTGCTTTTGGCAGAACGCGCGTCTGGATTTCTACCAAACGACGTGAAAAGCATGCCGATGCTGCTCTTTTTACCATCCGCAGATGGATTTGTGCCAAAGCGCGTTTAAGCATGCGCATGCATCTTTTGGTAGACGCGGACGCAGTTTTCTGCAAAACCACACGATAGGCATGCAAATGGTGCTTTTGGCAGAACGCGCGCGTGGATTTCTACCAAACGACGTGAAAAGCATGCCGATGCTGCTCTTTTTAGCACCCGCACATGGATTTGTGCCAAAACGCGTTTTTAGCATGCACATGCATCTTTTGGTAGACGCGGACGCAGTTTTCTGCAAAACCACACGATATGCATGAAATGGTGCTTTTGGCAGAACGCGCGTCTGGATTTCTACCAAACGACGTGAAAAGCATGCCGATGCTGCTCTTTTTACCATCCGCAGATGGATTTGTGCCAAAGCGCGTTTTAAGCATGCGCATGCATCTTTTGGTAGACGCGGACGCAGTTTTCTGCAAAACCACACGATAGGCATGCAAATGGTGCTTTTGGCAGAACGCGCGTGTGGATTTCTACCAAACGACGTGAAAAGCATGCCGATGCTGCTCTTTTTAGCACCCGCACATGGATTTGTGCCAAAACGCGTTTTAGCATGCGCATGCATCTTTTGGTAGACGCGGACGCAGTTTTCTGCAAAACCACACGATAGGCATGCAAATGGTGCTTTTGGCAGAACGCGCGTGTGGATTTCTACCAAACGACGTGAAAAGCATGCCGATGCTGCTCTTTTTAGCACCCGCACATGGATTGTGCCAAAACGCGTTTTAAGCATGCGCATGCATCTTTGGTAGACGCGGACGCAGTTTTCTGCAAAACCACACGATAGGCATGCAAATGGTGCTTTTGGCAGAACGCGCGTGTGGATTTCTACCAAACGACGTGAAAAGCATGCCGATGCTGCTCTTTTTAGCACCCGCACATGGATTTGTGCCAAAACGCGTTTTAAGCATGCGCATGCATCTTTGGGTAGACGCGGACGCAGTTTTCTGCAAAACCACACGATATGCATGCAAATGGTGCTTTTGGCAGAACGCGCGCGTGGATTTCTACCAAACGACGTGAAAAGCATGCCGATGCTGCTCTTTTTAACATCCGCACATGGATTTGTGCCAAAACGCGTTTTTAGCATGCACATGCATCTTTTGGTAGACGCGGACGCAGTTTTCTGCAAACCACACGATATGCATGCAAATGGTGCTTTTGGCAGAACGCGCGTGTGGATTTCTACCAAACGACGTGAAAAGCATGCCGATGCTGCTCTTTTTAACATCCGCACATGGATTTGTGCCAAAGCGCGTTTTAAGCATGCGCATGCATCTTTTGGTAGACGCGGACGCAGTTTTCTGCAAAACCACACGATAGGCATGCAAATGGTGCTTTTGGCAGAACGCGCGTGTGGATTTCTACCAAACGACGTGAAAAGCATGCCGATGCTGCTCTTTTTAGCACCCGCACATGGATTTGTGCCAAAACGCGTTTTAAGCATGCGCATGCATCTTTTGGTAGACGCGGACGCAGTTTTCTGCAAAACCACACGATATGCATGCAAATGGTGCTTTTGGCAGAACGCGCGCGTGGATTTCTACCAAACGACGTGAAAAGCATGCCGATGCTGCTCTTTTTAACATCCGCACATGGATTTGTGCCAAAGCGCGTTTTAAGCATGCGCATGCATCTTTTGGTAGACGCGGACGCAGTTTTCTGCAAAACCACACGATAGGCATGCAAATGGTGCTTTTGGCAGAACGCGCGTGTGGATTTCTACCAAACGACGTGAAAAGCATGCCGATGCTGCTCTTTTTAGCACCCGCACATGGATTTGTGCCAAAACGCGTTTTTAGCATGCACATGCATCTTTTGGTAGACGCGGACGCAGTTTTCTGCAAAACCACACGATATGCATGCAAATGGTGCTTTTGGCAGAACGCGCGTGTGGATTTCTACCAAACGACGTGAAAAGCATGCCGATGCTGCTCTTTTTAGCACCCGCACATGGATTTGTGCCAAAACGCGTTTTAAGCATGCGCATGCATCTTTTGGTAGACGCGGACGCAGTTTTCTGCAAAACCACACGATATGCATGCAAATGGTGCTTTTGGCAGAACGCGCGCGTGGATTTCTACCAAACGACGTGAAAAGCATGCCGACGCTGCTCTTTTTAACATCCGCATATGGATTTGTGCCAAAGCGCGTTTTAAGCATGCGCATGCATCTTTTGGTAGACGCGGACGCAGTTTTCTGCAAAACCACACGATATGCATGCAAATGGTGCTTTTGGCAGAACGCGCGTGTGGATTTCTACCAAACGACGTGAAAAGCATGCCGATGCTGCTCTTTTTAGCACCCGCACATGGATTTGTGCCAAAGCGCGTTTTAAGCATGCGCATGCATCTTTTGGTAGACGCGGACGCAGTTTTCTGCAAAACCACGCGATAGGCATGCAAATGGTGCTTTTGGCAGAACGCGCGTGTGGATTTCTACCAAACGACGTGAAAAGCATGCCGATGCTGCTCTTTTTAGCACCCGCACATGGATTTGTACCAAAACGCGTTTTAAGCATGCGCATGCATCTTTTGGTAGGCGCGGACGCAGTTTTCTGCAAAACCACACGATATGCATGCAAATGGTGCTTTTGCAGAACGCGCGCGTGGATTTCTACCAAACGACGTGAAAAGCATGCCGATGCTGCTCTTTTTAACATCCGCACATGGATTTGTGCCAAAACGCGTTTTTAGCATGCACATGCATCTTTTGGTAGACGCGGACGCAGTTTCTGCAAAACCACACGATATGCATGCAAATGGTGCTTTTGGCAGAACGCGCGTGTGGATTTCTACCAAACGACGTGAAAAGCATGCCGATGCTGCTCTTTTTAACATCCGCACATGGATTTGTGCCAAAACGCGTTTTTAGCATGCACATGCATCTTTGGTAGACGTGGACGCTGTTTTCTGCAAAACCACACGATATGCATGCAAATGGTGCTTTTGGCAGAACGCGCGTGTGGATTTCTACCAAACGACGTGAAAAGCATGCCGATGCTGCTCTTTTTAACATCCGCACATGGATTTGTGCCAAAGCGCGTTTTAAGCATGCGCATGCATCTTTTGGTAGACGCGGACGCAGTTTTCTGCAAAACCACACGATAGGCATGCAAATGGTGCTTTTGGCAGAACGCGCGTGTGGATTTCTACCAAACGACGTGAAAAGCATGCCGATGCTGCTCTTTTTAGCACCCGCACATGGATTTGTGCCAAAACGCGTTTTAAGCATGCGCATGCATCTTTTGGTAGACGCGGACGCAGTCTTCTGCAAAACCACACGATATGCATGCAAATGGTGCTTTTGGGCAGAACGCGCGCGTGGATTTCTACCAAACGACGTGAAAAGCATGCCGATGCTGCTCTTTTTAACATCCGCGCATGGATTTGTGCCAAAGCGCGTTTTAAGCATGCGCATGCATCTTTTGGTAGACGCGGACGCAGTTTTCTGCAAAACCACACGATAGGCATGCAAATGGTGCTTTTTGCAGAACGCGCGTGTGGATTTCTACCAAACGACGTGAAAAGCATGCCGATGCTGCTCTTTTTAGCACCCGCGCATGGATTTGTGCCAAAACGCGTTTTAAGCATGCGCATGCATCTTTTGGTAGACGCGGACGCAGTTTTCTGCAAAACCACACGATATGCATGCAAATGGTGCTTTTGGCAGAACGCGCGCGTGGATTTCTACCAAACGACGTGAAAAGCATGCCGATGCTGCTCTTTTTAACATCCGCACATGGATTTGTGCCAAAACGCGTTTTAAGCATGCGCATGCATCTTTTGGTAGACGCGGACGCAGTTTTCTGCAAAACCACACGATAGGCATGCAAATGGTGCTTTTGGCAGAACGCGCGCGTGGATTTCTACCAAACGACGTGAAAAGCATGCCGATGCTGCTCTTTTTAGCACCCGCACATGGATTTGTGCCAAAACGCGTTTTTAGCATGCACATGCATCTTTTGGTAGACGCGGACGCAGTTTTCTGCAAAACCACACGATATGCATGCAAATGGTGCTTTTGGCAGAACGCGCGTGTGGATTTCTACCAAACGACGTGAAAAGCATGCCGATGCTGCTCTTTTTAGCACCCGCACATGGATTTGTGCCAAAACGCGTTTTAAGCATGCGCATGCATCTTTTGGTAGACGCGGACGCAGTTTTCTGCAAAACCACACGATATGCATGCAAATGGTGCTTTTGGCAGAACGCGCGCGTGGATTTCTACCAAACGACGTGAAAAGCATGCCGACGCTGCTCTTTTTAACATCCGCACATGGATTTGTGCCAAAGCGCGTTTTAAGCATGCGCATGCATCTTTTGGTAGACGCGGACGCAGTTTTCTGCAAAACCACACGATATGCATGCAAATGGTGCTTTTGGCAGAACGCGCGTGTGGATTTCTACCAAACGACGTGAAAAGCATGCCGATGCTGCTCTTTTTAGCACCCGCACATGGATTTGTGCCAAAACGCGTTTTAAGCATGCGCATGCATCTTTTGGTAGACGCGGACGCAGTTTTCTGCAAAACCACACGATATACATGCAAATGGTGCTTTTGGCAGAACGCGCGCGTGGATTTCTACCAAACGACGTGAAAAGCATGCCGATGCTGCTCTTTTTAACATCCGCACATGGATTTGTGCCAAAGCGCGTTTTAAGCATGCGCATGCATCTTTGGTAGACGCGGACGCAGTTTTCTGCAAAACCACACGATAGGCATGCAAATGGTGCTTTTGGCAGAACGCGCGTGTGGATTTCTACCAAACGACGTGAAAAGCATGCCGATGCTGCTCTTTTTAACATCCGCACATGGATTTGTGCCAAAACGCGTTTTAAGCATGCGCATGCATCTTTTGGTAGACGCGGACGCAGTTTTCTGCAAAACCACACGATAGGCATGCAAATGGTGCTTTTGGCAGAACGCGCGCGTGGATTTCTACCAAACGACGTGAAAAGCATGCCGATGCTGCTCTTTTTAGCACCCGCACATGGATTTGTGCCAAAACGCGTTTTTAGCATGCACATGCATCTTTTGGTAGACGCGGACGCAGTTTTCTGCAAAACCACACGATATGCATGCAAATGGTGCTTTTGGCAGAACGCGCGTGTGGATTTCTACCAAACGACGTGAAAAGCATGCGATGCTGCTCTTTTTAGCACCCGCACATGGATTTGTGCCAAAACGCGTTTTAAGCATGCGCATGCATCTTTTGGTAGACGCGGACGCAGTTTTCTGCAAAACCACACGATATGCATGCAAATGGTGCTTTTGGCAGAACGCGCGCGTGGATTTCTACCAAACGACGTGAAAAGCATGCCGACGCTGCTCTTTTTAACATCCGCACATGGATTTGTGCCAAAGCGCGTTTTAAGCATGCGCATGCATCTTTTGGTAGACGCGGACGCAGTTTTCTGCAAAACCACACGATATACATGCAAATGGTGCTTTTGGCAGAACGCGCGTGTGGATTTCTACCAAACGACGTGAAAAGCATGCCGATGCTGCTCTTTTTAACATCCGCACATGGATTTGTGCCAAAACGCGTTTTAAGCATGCGCATGCATCTTTTGGTAGACGCGGACGCAGTTTCTGCAAAACCACACGATAGGCATGCAAATGGTGCTTTTGGCAGAACGCGCGCGTGGATTTCTACCAAACGACGTGAAAAGCATGCCGATGCTGCTCTTTTTAGCACCCGCACATGGATTTGTGCCAAAACGCGTTTTTAGCATGCACATGCATCTTTTGGTAGACGCGGACGCAGTTTTCTGCAAAACCACACGATATGCATGCAAATGGTGCTTTTGGCAGAACGCGCGTGTGGATTTCTACCAAACGACGTGAAAAGCATGCCGATGCTGCTCTTTTTAGCACCCGCACATGGATTTGTGCCAAAGCGCGTTTAAGCATGCGCATGCATCTTTGGTAGACGCGGACGCAGTTTTCTGCAAAACCACACGATATGCATGCAAATGGTGCTTTTGGCAGAACGCGCGTGTGGATTTCTACCAAACGACGTGAAAAGCATGCCGATGCTGCTCTTTTTAGCACCCGCACATGGATTTGTGCCAAAACGCGTTTTAAGCATGCGCATGCATCTTTTGGTAGACGCGGACGCAGTTTTCTGTAAAACCACACGATATGCATGCAAATGGTGCTTTTGGCAGAACGCGCGCGTGGATTTCTACCAAACGACGTGAAAAGCATGCCGATGCTGCTCTTTTTAACATCCGCACATGGATTTGTGCCAAAGCGCGTTTTAAGCATGCGCATGCATCTTTTGGTAGACGGGACGCAGTTTTCTGCAAAACCACACGATAGGCATGCAAATGGTGCTTTTGGCAGAACGCGCGTGTGGATTTCTACCAAACGACGTGAAAAGCATGCCGATGCTGCTCTTTTTAACATCCGCACATGGATTTGTGCCAAAGCGCGTTTTAAGCATGCGCATGCATCTTTTGGTAGACGCGGACGCAGTTTTCTGCAAAACCACACGATAGGCATGCAATGGTGCTTTTGGCAGAACGCGCGTGTGGATTTCTACCAAAACGACGTGAAAAGCATGCCGATGCTGCTCTTTTTAACATCCGCACATGGATTGTGTGCCAAAACGCGTTTTAAGCATGCGCATGCATCTTTTGGTAGACGCGGACGCAGTTTTCTGCAAAACCACACGATAGGCATGCAAATGGTGCTTTTGCAGAACGCGCGCGTGGATTTCTACCAAACGACGTGAAAAGCATGCCGATGCTGCTCTTTTAGCACCCGCACATGGATTTGTGCCAAAACGCGTTTTTAGCATGCACATGCATCTTTTGGTAGACGCGGACGCAGTTTTCTGCAAAACCACACGATATGCATGCAAATGGTGCTTTTGGCAGAACGCGCGTGTGGATTTCTACCAAACGACGTGAAAAGCATGCCGATGCTGCCTCTTTTTAGCACCCGCACATGGATTTGTGCCAAAACGCGTTTTAAGCATGCGCATGCATCTTTTGGTAGACGCGGACGCAGTTTTCTGCAAAACCACACGATATGCATGCAAATGGTGCTTTTGGCAGAACGCGCGCGTGGATTTCTACCAAACGACGTGAAAAGCATGCCGACGCTGCTCTTTTTAACATCCGCACATGGATTTGTGCCAAAGCGCGTTTTAAGCATGCGCATGCATCTTTTGGTAGACGCGGACGCAGTTTCTGCAAAACCACACGATATACATGCAAATGGTGCTTTTGGCAGAACGCGCGTGTGGATTTCTACCAACGACGTGAAAAGCATGCCGATGCTGCTCTTTTTAACATCCGCACATGGATTTGTGCCAAAACGCGTTTTTAAGCATGCGCATGCATCTTTTGGTAGACGCGGACGCAGTTTCTGCAAAACCACACGATAGGCATGCAAATGGTGCTTTTGGCAGAACGCGCGCGTGGATTTCTACCAAACGACGTGAAAAGCATGCCGATGCTGCTCTTTTTAGCACCCGCACATGGATTTGTGCCAAAACGCGTTTTTAGCATGCACATGCATCTTTTGGTAGACGCGGACGCAGTTTTCTGCAAAACCACACGATATGCATGCAAATGGTGCTTTTGGCAGAACGCGCGTGTGGATTTCTACCAAACGACGTGAAAAGCATGCCGATGCTGCTCTTTTTAGCACCCGCACATGGATTTGTGCCAAAGCGCGTTTTAAGCATGCGCATGCATCTTTTGGTAGACGCGGACGCAGTTTTCTGCAAAACCACACGATATGCATGCAAATGGTGCTTTTGGCAGAACGCGCGTGTGGATTTCTACCAAACGACGTGAAAAGCATGCCGATGCTGCTCTTTTTAGCACCCGCACATGGATTTGTGCCAAAACGCGTTTTAAGCATGCGCATGCATCTTTTGGTAGACGCGGACGCAGTTTTCTGTAAAACCACACGATATGCATGCAAATGGTGCTTTTGGCAGAACGCGCGCGTGGATTTCTACCAAACGACGTGAAAAGCATGCCGATGCTGCTCTTTTTAACATCCGCACATGGATTTGTGCCAAAGCGCGTTTTAAGCATGCGCATGCATCTTTTGGTAGACGCGGACGCAGTTTTCTGCAAAACCACACGATAGGCATGCAAATGGTGCTTTTGGCAGAACGCGCGTGTGGATTTCTACCAAACGACGTGAAAAGCATGCCGATGCTGCTCTTTTTAGCACCCGCACATGGATTTGTGCCAAAACGCGTTTTAAGCATGCGCATGCATCTTTTGGTAGACGCGGACGCAGTTTTCTGCAAAACCACACGATAGGCATGCAAATGGTGCTTTTGGCAGAACGCGCGTGTGGATTTCTACCAAACGACGTGAAAAGCATGCCGATGCTGCTCTTTTTAGCACCCGCACATGGATTTGTGCCAAAACGCGTTTTAAGCATGCGCATGCATCTTTTGGTAGACGCGGACGCAGTTTTCTGCAAAACCACACGATATGCATGCAAATGGTGCTTTTGGCAGAACGCGCGCGTGGATTTCTACCAAACGACGTGAAAAGCATGCCGATGCTGCTCTTTTTAACATCCGCACATGGATTTGTGCCAAAGCGCGTTTTAAGCATGCGCATGCATCTTTTGGTAGACGCGGACGCAGTTTTCTGCAAAACCACACGATAGGCATGCAAATGGTGCTTTTGGCAGAACGCGCGTGTGGATTTCTACCAAACGACGCGAAAAGCATGCCGATGCTGCTCTTTTTAGCACCCGCACATGGATTTGTGCCAAAACGCGTTTTAAGCATGCGCATGCATCTTTTGGTAGACGCGGACGCAGTTTTCTGCAAAACCACACGATAGGCTTGCAAATGGTGCTTTTGGCAGAACGCGCGTGTGGATTTCTACCAAACGACGTGAAAAGCATGCCGATGCTGCTCTTTTTAGCACCCGCACATGGATTTGTGCCAAAACGCGTTTTAAGCATGCGCATGCATCTTTTGGTAGACGCGGACGCAGTTTTCTGCAAAACCACACGATATGCATGCAAATGGTGCTTTTGGCAGAACGCGCGCGTGGATTTCTACCAAACGACGTGAAAAGCATGCCGATGCTGCTCTTTTTAACATCCGCACATGGATTTGTGCCAAAACGCGTTTTTAGCATGCACATGCATCTTTTGGTAGACGCGGACGCAGTTTTCTGCAAAACCACACGATATGCATGCAAATGGTGCTTTTGGCAGAACGCGCGTGTGGATTTCTACCAAACGACGTGAAAAGCATGCCGATGCTGCTCTTTTTAACATCCGCACATGGATTTGTGCCAAAACGCGTTTTAAGCATGCGCATGCATCTTTTGGTAGACGCGGACGCAGTTTTCTGCAAAACCACACGATAGGCATGCAAATGGTGCTTTTGGCAGAACGCGCGTGTGGATTTCTACCAAACGACGTGAAAAGCATGCCGATGCTGCTCTTTTTAGCACCCGCTCATGGATTTGTGCCAAAACGCGTTTTAAGCATGCGCATGCATCTTTTGGTAGACGCGGACGCAGTTTTCTGCAAAACCACACGATATGCATGCAAATGGTGCTTTTGGCAGAACGCGCGCGTGGATTTCTACCAAACGACGTGAAAAGCATGCCGATGCTGCTCTTTTTAACATCCGTTCATTTTTGCCAAAGCGCGTTTTAAGCATGCGCATGCATCTTTTGGTAGACGCGGACGCAGTTTTCTGCAAAACCACACGATAGGCATGCAAATGGTGCTTTTGGCAGAACGCGCGTGTGGATTTCTACCAAACGACGTGAAAAGCATGCCGATGCTGCTCTTTTTAGCACCCGCACATGGATTTGTGCCAAAACGCGTTTTAAGCATGCGCATGCATCTTTTGGTAGACGCGGACGCAGTTTTCTGAAAACCACACGATAGGCATGCAAATGGTGCTTTTGGCAGAACGCGCGCGTGGATTTCTACCAAACGACGTGAAAAGCATGCCGATGCTGCTCTTTTTAGCACCCGCACATGGATTTGTGCCAAAACGCGTTTTTAGCATGCACATGCATCTTTTGGTAGACGCGGACGCAGTTTTCTGCAAAACCACACGATATGCATGCAAATGGTGCTTTTGGCAGAACGCGCGTGTGGATTTCTACCAAACGACGTGAAAAGCATGCCGATGCTGCTCTTTTTAGCACCCGCACATGGATTTGTGCCAAAACGCGTTTTAAGCATGCGCATGCATCTTTTGGTAGACGCGGACGCAGTTTTCTGCAAAACCACACGATATGCATGCAAATGGTGCTTTTGGCAGAACGCGCGTATGGATTTCTACCAAACGACGTGAAAAGCATGCCGATGCTGCTCTTTTTAACATCCGCACATGGATTTGTGCCAAAACGCGTTTTTAGCATGCACATGCATCTTTTGGTAGACGCGGACGCAGTTTTCTGCAAAACCACACGATATGCATGCAAATGGTGCTTTTGGCAGAACGCGCGTGTGGATTTCTACCAAACGACGTGAAAAGCATGCCGATGCTGCTCTTTTTAACATCCGCACATGGATTTGTGCCAAAGCGCGTTTTAAGCATGCGCATGCATCTTTTGGTAGACGCGGACGCAGTTTTCTGCAAAACCACACGATAGGCATGCAAATGGTGCTTTTGGCAGAACGCGCGTGTGGATTTCTACCAAACGACGTGAAAAGCATGCCGATGCTGCTCTTTTTAGCAACCGCACATGGATTTGTGCCAAAACGCGTTTTAAGCATGCGCATGCATCTTTTGGTAGACGCGGACGCAGTTTTCTGCAAAACCACACGATATGCATGCAAATGGTGTTTTTGGCAGAACGCGCGCGTGAATTTCTACCAAACGACGTGAAAAGCATGCCGATGCTGCTCTTTTTAACATCCGCACATGGATTTGTGCCAAAGCGCGTTTTAAGCATGCGCATGCATCTTTTGGTAGACGCGGACGCAGTTTTCTGCAAAACCACACGATAGGCATGCAAATGGTGCTTTTGGCAGAACGCGCGCGTGGATTTCTACCAAACGACGTGAAAAGCATGCCGATGCTGCTCTTTTTAGCACCCGCACATGGATTTGTGCCAAAACGCGTTTTTAGAATGCACATGCATCTTTTGGTAGACGCGGACGCAGTTTTCTGCAAAACCACACGATATGCATGAAAATGGTGCTTTTGGCAGAACGCGCGTGTGGATTTCTACCAAACGACGTGAAAAGCATGCCGATGCTGCTCTTTTTAGCACCCGCACATGGATTTGTGCCAAAACGCGTTTTAAGCATGCGCATGCATCTTTTGGTAGACGCGGACGCAGTTTTCTGCAAAACCACACGATATGCATGCAAATGGTGCTTTTGGCAGAACGCGCGCGTGGATTTCTACCAAACGACGTGAAAAGCATGCCGATGCTGCTCTTTTTAACATCCGCACATGGATTTGTGCCAAAGCGCGTTTTAAGCATGCGCATGCATCTTTTGGTAGACGCGGACGCAGTTTTCTGCAAAACCACACGATAGGTATGCAAATGGTGCTTTTGGCAGAACGCGCGTGTGGATTTCTACCAAACGACGTGAAAAGCATGCCGATGCTGCTCTTTTTAGCACCCGCACATGGATTTGTGCCAAAACGCGTTTTAAGCATGCGCATGCATCTTTTGGTAGACGCGGACGCAGTTTTCTGCAAAACCACACGATATGCATGCAAATGGTGCTTTTGGCAGAACGCGCGCGTGGATTTCTACCAAACGACGTGAAAAGCATGCCGATGCTGCTCTTTTTAACATCCGCACATGGATTTGTGCCAAAACGCGTTTTAAGCATGCGCATGCATCTTTTGGTAGACGCGGACGCAGTTTTCTGCAAAACCACACGATAGGCATGCAAATGGTGCTTTTGGCAGAACGCGCGCGTGGATTTCTACCAAACGACGTGAAAAGCATGCCGATGCTGCTCTTTTTAGCACCCGCACATGGATTTGTGCCAAAACGCGTTTTTAGCATGCACATGCATCTTTTGGTAGACGCGGACGCAGTTTTCTGCAAAACCACACCATATGCATGAAAATGGTGCTTTTGGCAGAACGCGCGTGTGGATTTCTACCAAACGACGTGAAAAGCATGCCGATGCTGCTCTTTTTAACATCCGCACATGGATTTGTGCCAAAGCGCGTTTTAAGCATGCGCATGCATCTTTTGGTAGACGCGGACGCAGTTTTCTGCAAAACCACACGATAGGCATGCAAATGGTGCTTTTGGCAGAACGCGCGTGTGGATTTCTACCAAACGACGTGAAAAGCATGCCGATGCTGCTCTTTTTAGCACCCGCACATGGATTTGTGCCAAAACGCGTTTTAAGCATGCGCATGCATCTTTTGGTAGACGCGGACGCAGTTTTCTGCAAAACCACACCATATGCATGAAAATGGTGCTTTTGGCAGAACGCGCGTGTGGATTTCTACCAAACGACGTGAAAAGCATGCCGATGCTGCTCTTTTTAACATCCGCACATGGATTTGTGCCAAAGCGCGTTTTAAGCATGCGCATGCATCTTTTGGTAGACGCGGACGCAGTTTTCTGCAAAACCACACGATAGGCATGCAAATGGTGCTTTTGGCAGAACGCGCGTGTGGATTTCTACCAAACGACGTGAAAAGCATGCCGATGCTGCTCTTTTTAGCACCCGCACATGGATTTGTGCCAAAACGCGTTTTAAGCATGCGCATGCATCTTTTGGTAGACGCGGACGCAGTTTTCTGCAAAACCACACGATAGGCATGCAAATGGTGCTTTTGGCAGAACGCGCGTGTGGATTTCTACCAAACGACGTGAAAAGCATGCCGATGCTGCTCTTTTTAGCACCCGCACATGGATTTGTGCCAAAACGCGTTTTAAGCATGCGCATGCATCTTTTGGTAGACGCGGACGCAGTTTTCTGCAAAACCACACGATAGGCATGCAAATGGTGCTTTTGGCAGAACGCGCGTGTGGATTTCTACCAAACGACGTGAAAAGCATGCCGATGCTGCTCTTTTTAGCACCCGCACATGGATTTGTGCCAAAACGCGTTTTAAGCATGCGCATGCATCTTTTGGTAGACGCGGACGCAGTTTTCTGCAAAACCACACGATATGCATGCAAATGGTGCTTTTGGCAAAACGCGCGCGTGGATTTCTACCAAACGACGTGAAAAGCATGCCGATGCTGCTCTTTTTAACATCCGCACATGGATTTGTGCCAAAACGCGTTTTTAGCATGCACATGCATCTTTTGGTAGACGCGGACGCAGTTTTCTGCAAAACCACACGATATGCATGCAAATGGTGCTTTTGGCAGAACGCGCGTGTGGATTTCTACCAAACGACGTGAAAAGCATGCCGATGCTGCTCTTTTTAACATCCGCACATGGATTTGTGCCAAAGCGCGTTTTCAGCATGCGCATGCATCTTTTGGTAGACGCGGACGCAGTTTTCTGCAAAACCACACGATAGGCATGCAAATGGTGCTTTTGGCAGAACGCGCGTGTGGATTTCTACCAACGACGTGAAAAGCATGCCGATGCTGCTCTTTTTAGCACCCGCACATGGATTTGTGCCAAAACGCGTTTTAAGCATGCGCATGCATCTTTTGGTAGACGCGGACGCAGTTTTTCTGCAAAACCACACGATATGCATGCAAATGGTGCTTTTGGCAGAACGCGCGCGTGGATTTCTACCAAACGACGTGAAAAGCATGCCGATGCTGCTCTTTTTAACATCCGCACATGGATTTGTGCCAAAGCGCGTTTTAAGCATGCGCATGCATCTTTTGGTAGACGCGGACGCAGTTTTCTGCAAAACCACACGATAGGCATGCAAATGGTGCTTTTGCCAGAACGCGCGTGTGGATTTCTACCAAACGACGTGAAAAGCATGCCGATGCTGCTCTTTTTAGCACCCGCACATGGATTTGTGCCAAAACGCGTTTTTAGCATGCACATGCATCTTTTGGTAGACGCGGACGCAGTTTTCTGCAAAACCACACGATATGCATGCAAATGGTGCTTTTGGCAGAACGCGCGTGTGGATTTCTACCAAACGACGTGAAAAGCATGCCGATGCTGCTCTTTTTAGCACCCGCACATGGATTTGTGCCAAAACGCGTTTTAAGCATGCGCATGCATCTTTTGGTAGACGCGGACGCAGTTTTCTGCAAAACCACACGATATGCATGCAAATGGTGCTTTTGGCAGAACGCGCGCGTGGATTTCTACCAAACGACGTGAAAAGCATGCCGACGCTGCTCTTTTTAACATCCGCATATGGATTTGTGCCAGAGCGCGTTTTAAGCATGCGCATGCATCTTTTGGTAGACGCGGACGCAGTTTTCTGCAAAACCACACGATATGCATGCAAATGGTGCTTTTGGCAGAACGCGCGTGTGGATTTCTACCAAACGACGTGAAAAGCATGCCGATGCTGCTCTTTTTAGCACCCGCACATGGATTTGTGCCAAAGCGCGTTTTAAGCATGCGCATGCATCTTTTGGTAGACGCGGACGCAGTTTTCTGCAAAACCACACGATAGGCATGCAAATGGTGCTTTTGGCAGAACGCGCGTGTGGATTTCTACCAAACGACGTGAAAAGCATGCCGATGCTGCTCTTTTTAGCACCCGCACATGGATTTCTGCCAAAACGCGTTTTAAGCAGGCGCATGCATCTTTTGGTAGACGCGGACGCAGTTTTCTGCAAAACCACACGATATGCATGCAAATGGTGCTTTTGGCAGAACGCGCGCGTGGATTTCTACCAAACGACGTGAAAAGCATGCCGATGCTGCTCTTTTTAACATCCGCACATGGATTTGTGCCAAAACGCGTTTTTAGCATGCACATGCATCTTTTGGTAGACGCGGACGCAGTTTTCTGCAAAACCACACGATATGCATGCAAATGGTGCTTTTGGCAGAACGCGCGTGTGGATTTCTACCAAACGACGTGAAAAGCATGCCGATGCTGCTCTTTTTAACATCCGCACATGGATTTGTGCCAAAACGCGTTTTTAGCATGCACATGCATCTTTTGGTAGACGCGGACGCAGTTTTCTGTAAAACCACACAATATGCATGCAAATGGTGCTTTTGGCAGAACGCGCGTGTGGATTTCTACCAAACGACGTGAAAAGCATGCCGATGCTGCTCTTTTTAACATCCGCACATGGATTTGTGCCAAAGCGCGTTTTAAGCATGCGCATGCATGTTTTGGTAGACGCGGACGCAGGTTTCTGCAAAACCACACGATAGGCATGCAAATGGTGCTTTTGGCAGAACGCGCGTGTGGATTTCTACCAAACGACGTGAAAAGCATGCCGATGCTGCTCTTTTTAACATCCGCACATGGATTTGTGCCAAAGCGCGTTTTAAGCATGCGCATGCATCTTTTGGTAGACGCGGACGCAGTTTTCTGCAAAACCACACGATATGCATGCAAATGGTGCTTTTGGCAGAACGCGCGCGTGGATTTCTACCAAACGACGTGAAAAGCATGCCGATGCTGCTCTTTTTAACATCCGCACATGGATTTGTGCCAAAGCGCGTTTTAAGCATGCGCATGCATCTTTTGGTAGACGCGGACGCAGTTTTCTGCAAAACCACACGATAGGCATGCAAATGGTGCTTTTTGCAGAACGCGCGTGTGGATTTCTACCAAACGACGTGAAAAGCATGCCGATGCTGCTCTTTTTAGCACCCGCACATGGATTTGTGCCAAAACGCGTTTTAAGCATGCGCATGCATCTTTTGGTAGACGCGGACGCAGTTTTCTGCAAAACCACATGATATGCATGCAAATGGTGCTTTTGGCAGAACGCGCGCGTGGATTTCTACCAAACGACGTGAAAAGCATGCCGATGCTGCTCTTTTTACCATCCGCACATGGATTTGTGCCAAAACGCGTTTTAAGCATGCGCATGCATCTTTTGGTAGACGCGGACGCAGTTTTCTGCAAAACCACACGATAGGCATGCAAATGGTGCTTTTGGCAGAACGCGCGTGTGGATTTCTACCAAACGACGTGAAAAGCATGCCGATGCTGCTCTTTTAGCACCCGCACATGGATTTGTGCCAAAACGCGTTTTAAGCATGCGCATGCATCTTTTGGTAGACGCGGACGCAGTTTTCTGCAAAACCACACGATATGCATGCAAATGGTGCTTTTGGCAGAACGCGCGCGTGGATTTCTACCAAACGACGTGAAAAGCATGCCGACGCTGCTCTTTTTAACATCCGCACATGGATTTGTGCCAAAGCGCGTTTTAAGCATGCGCATGCATCTTTTGGTAGACGCGGACGCAGTTTTCTGCAAAACCACACGATATGCATGCAAATGGTGCTTTTGGCAGAACGCGCGTGTGGATTTCTACCAAACGACGTGAAAAGCATGCCGATGCTGCTCTTTTTAGCACCCGCACATGGATTTGTGCCAAAACGCGTTTAAAGCATGCGCATGCATCTTTTGGTAGACGCGGACGCAGTTTTCTGCAAAACCACACGATATGCATGCAAATGGTGCTTTTGGCAGAACGCGCGCGTGGATTTCTACCAAACGACGTGAAAAGCATGCCGATGCTGCTCTTTTTAACATCCGCACATGGATTTGTGCCAAAACGCGTTTTAAGCATGCGCATGCATCTTTTGGTAGACGCGGACGCAGTTTTCTGCAAAACCACACGATAGGCATGCATATGGTGCTTTTGGCAGAACGCGCGCGTGGATTTCTACCAAACGACGTGAAAAGCATCCCGATGCTGCTCTTTTTAACATCCGCACATGGATTTGTGCCAAAGCGCGTTTTAAGCATGCGCATGCATCTTTTGGTAGACGCGGACGCAGTTTTCAGCAAAACCACACGATAGGCATGCAAATGGTGCTTTTGGCAGAACGCGCGTGTGGATTTCTACCAAACGACGTGAAAAGCATGCCGATGCTGCTCTTTTTAGCCCCGCACATGGATTTGTGCCAAAACGCGTTTTAAGCATGCGCATGCATCTTTTGGTAGACGCGGACGCAGTTTTTCTGCAAAACCACACGATATGCATGCAAATGGTGCTTTTGGCAGAACGCGCGCGTGGATTTCTTCCAAACGACGTGAAAAGCATGCCGATGCTGCTCTTTTTAACATCCGCACATGGATTTGTGCCTAAACGCGTTTTAAGCATGCGCATGCATCTTTTGGTAGACGCGGACGCAGTTTTCTGCAAAACCACACGATAGGCATGCGAATGGTGCTTTTGGCAGAACGCGCGTGTGGATTTCTACCAAACGACGTGAAAAGCATGCCGATGCTGCTCTTTTTAACATCCGCACATGGATTTGTGCCAAAGCGCGTTTTAAGCATGCGCATGCATCTTTGGTAGACGCGGACGCAGTTTTCTGCAAAACCACACGATATGCATGCAAATGGTGCTTTTTGGCATAACGCGCGCGTGGATTTCTACCAAACGACGTGAAAAGCATGCCGATGCTGCTCTTTTTAACATCCGCACATGGATTTGTGCCAAAGCGCGTTTTTAAGCATGCGCATGCATCTTTTGGTAGACGCGGACGCAGTTTTCTGCAAAACCACACGATAGGCTTGCAAATGGTGCTTTTGGCAGAACGCGCGTGTGTATTTCTACCAAACGACGTGAAAAGCATGCCGATGCTGCTCTTTTTAGCACCCGCACATGGATTTGTGCCAAAACGCGTTTTAAGCATGCGCATGCATCTTTTGGTAGACGCGGACGCAGTTTCTGCAAAACCACACGATAGGCATGCAAATGGTGCTTTTGGCAGAACGCGCGTGTGTATTTCTACCAAACGACGTGAAAAGCATGCCGATGCTGCTCTTTTTAGCACCCGCACATGGATTTGTGCCAAAACGCGTTTTTAGCATGCACATGCACCTTTTGGTAGACGCGGACGCAGTTTTTCTGCAAAACCACACGATATGCATGAAATGGTGCTTTTGGCAGAACGCGCGTGTGGATTTCTACCAAACGACGTGAAAAGCATGCCGATGCTGCTCTTTTTAACATCCGCACATGGATTTGTGCCAAAGCGCGTTTTAAGGCATGCGCATGCATCTTTTGGTAGACGCGGACGCAGTTTTCTGCAAAACCACACGATATGCATGCAAATGGTGCTTTTGGCAGAACGCGCGCGTGGATTTCTACCAAACGACGTGAAAAGCATGCCGATGCTGCTCTTTTTAACATCCGCACATGGATTTGTGCCAAAGCGCGTTTTAAGCATGCGCATGCATCTTTTGGTAGACGCGGACGCAGTTTTCTGCAAAACCACACGATAGGCATGCGAATGGTGCTTTTGGCAGAACGCGCGTGTGGATTTCTACCAAACGACGTGAAAAGCATGCCGATGCTGCTCTTTTTAGCACCCGCACATGATTTGTGCCAAAACGCATTTTAAGCATACGCATGCATCTTTTGGTAGACGCGGACGCAGTTTTCTGCAAAACCACACGATATGCATGCAAATGGTGCTTTTGGCAGAACGCGCGCGTGGATTTCTACCAAACGACGTGAAAAGCATGCCGATGCTGCTCTTTTTAACATCCGCACATGGATTTGTGCCAAAGCGCGTTTTTAAGCATGCGCATGCATCTTTTGGTAGACGCGGACGCAGTTTTCTGCAAACCACACGATATGCATGCAAATGGTGCTTTTGGCAGAACGCGCGCGTGGATTTCTACCAAACGACGTGAAAGCATGCCGATGCTGCTCTTTTTAACATCCGCACATGGATTTGTGCCAAAGCGCGTTTTAAGCATGCGCATGCATCTTTTGGTAGACGCGGACGCAGTTTTCTGCAAAACCACACGATAGGCATGCAAATGGTGCTTTTTGCAGAACGCGCGTGTGGATTTCTACCAAACGACGTGAAAAGCATGCCGATGCTGCTCTTTTTAGCACCCGCACATGGATTTGTGCCAAAACGCGTTTTAAGCATGCGCATGCATCTTTTGGTAGACGCGGACGCAGTTTTCTGCAAAACCACATGATATGCATGCAAATGGTGCTTTTGGCAGAACGCGCGCGTGGATTTCTACCAAACGACGTGAAAAGCATGCCGATGCTGCTCTTTTTACCATCCGCACATGGATTTGTGCCAAAACGCGTTTTAAGCATGCGCATGCATCTTTTGGTAGACGCGGACGCAGTTTTCTGCAAAACCACACGATAGGCATGCAAATGGTGCTTTTGGCAGAACGCGCGTGTGGATTTCTACCAAACGACGTGAAAAGCATGCCGATGCTGCTCTTTTTAGCACCCGCACATGGATTTGTGCCAAAACGCGTTTTAAGCATGCGCATGCATCTTTTGGTAGACGCGGACGCAGTTTTCTGCAAAACCACACGATATGCATGCAAATGGTGCTTTTGGCAGAACGCGCGCGTGGATTTCTACCAAACGACGTGAAAAGCATGCCGACGCTGCTCTTTTTAACATCCGCACATGGATTTGTGCCAAAGCGCGTTTTAAGCATGCGCATGCATCTTTTGGTAGACGCGGACGCAGTTTTCTGCAAAACACACGATATGCATGCAAATGGTGCTTTGGCAGAACGCGCGTGTGGATTTCTACCAAACGACGTGAAAAGCATGCCGATGCTGCTCTTTTTAGCACCCGCACATTGATTTGTGCCAAAACGCGTTTAAAGCATGCGCATGCATCTTTTGGTAGACGCGGACGCAGTTTTCTGCAAAACCACACGATATGCATGCAAATGGTGCTTTTGGCAGAACGCGCGCGTGGATTTCTACCAAACGACGTGAAAAGCATGCCGATGCTGCTCTTTTTAACATCCGCACATGGATTTGTGCCAAAACGCGTTTTAAGCATGCGCATGCATCTTTTGGTAGACGCGGACGCAGTTTTCTGCAAAACCACACGATAGGCATGCATATGGTGCTTTTGGCAGAACGCGCGCGTGGATTTCTACCAAACGACGTGAAAAGCATCCCGATGCTGCTCTTTTAACATCCGCACATGGATTTGTGCCAAAGCGCGTTTTAAGCATGCGCATGCATCTTTTGGTAGACGCGGACGCAGTTTTCAGCAAAACACACGATAGGCATGCAAATGGTGCTTTTGGCAGAACGCGCGTGTGGATTTCTACCAAACGACGTGAAAAGCATGCCGATGCTGCTCTTTTTAGCACCCGCACATGGATTTGTGCCAAAACGCGTTTTAAGCATGCGCATGCATCTTTTGGTAGACGCGGACGCAGTTTTCTGCAAACCACACGATATGCATGCAAATGGTGCTTTTGGCAGAACGCGCGCGTGGATTTCTTCCAAACGACGTGAAAAGCATGCCGATGCTGCTCTTTTTAACATCCGCACATGGATTTGTGCCTAAACGCGTTTTAAGCATGCGCATGCATCTTTTGGTAGACGCGGACGCAGTTTTCTGCAAAACCACACGATAGGCATGCGAATGGTGCTTTTGGCAGAACGCGCGTGTGGATTTCTACCAAACGACGTGAAAAGCATGCCGATGCTGCTCTTTTTAACATCCGCACATGGATTTGTGCCAAAGCGCGTTTTAAGCATGCGCATGCATCTTTTGGTAGACGCGGACGCAGTTTTCTGCAAAACCACACGATATGCATGCAAATGGTGCTTTTGGCATAACGCGCGCGTGGATTTCTACCAAACGACGTGAAAAGCATGCCGATGCTGCTCTTTTTAACATCCGCACATGGATTTGTGCCAAAGCGCGTTTTAAGCATGCGCATGCATCTTTTGGTAGACGCGGACGCAGTTTTCTGCAAAACCACACGATAGGCTTGCAAATGGTGCTTTTGGCAGACGCGCGTGTGTATTTCTACCAAACGACGTGAAAAGCATGCCGATGCTGCTCTTTTTAGCACCCGCACATGGATTGTGCCAAAACGCGTTTTAAGCATGCGCATGCATCTTTTGGTAGACGCGGACGCAGTTTTCTGCAAAACCACACGATAGGCATGCAAATGGTGCTTTTGGCAGAACGCGCGTGTGTATTTCTACCAAACGACGTGAAAAGCATGCCGATGCTGCTCTTTTTAGCACCGCACATGGATTTGTGCCAAAACGCGTTTTAGCATGCACATGCACCTTTTGGTAGACGCGGACGCAGTTTTCTGCAAAACCACACGATATGCATGAAAATGGTGCTTTTGGCAGAACGCGCGTGTGGATTTCTACCAAACGACGTGAAAAGCATGCCGATGCTGCTCTTTTTAACATCCGCACATGGATTTGTGCCAAAGCGCGTTTTAAGCATGCGCATGCATCTTTTGGTAGACGCGGACGCAGTTTTCTGCAAAACCACACGATATGCATGCAAATGGTGCTTTTGGCAGAACGCGCGCGTGGATTTCTACCAAACGACGTGAAAAGCATGCCGATGCTGCTCTTTTTAACATCCGCACATGGATTTGTGCCAAAGCGCGTTTTAAGCATGCGCATGCATCTTTTGGTAGACGCGGACGCAGTTTTCTGCAAAACCACACGATAGGCATGCGAATGGTGCTTTTGGCAGAACGCGCGTGTGGATTTCTACCAAACGACGTGAAAAGCATGCCGATGCTGCTCTTTTTAGCACCCGCACATGGATTTGTGCCAAAACGCATTTTAAGCATACGCATGCATCTTTTGGTAGACGCGGACGCAGTTTTCTGCAAAACCACACGATATGCATGCAAATGGTGCTTTTGGCAGAACGCGCGCGTGGATTTCTACCAAACGACGTGAAAAGCATGCCGATGCTGCTCTTTTTAACATCCGCACATGGATTTGTGCCAAAGCGCGTTTTAAGCATGCGCATGCATCTTTTGGTAGACGCGGACGCAGTTTTCTGCAAAACCACACGATAGGCATGCAAATGGTGCTTTTGGCAGAACGCGCGTGTGGATTTCTACCAAACGACGTGAAAAGCATGCCGATGCTGCTCTTTTTAGCACCCGCACATGGATTTGTGCCAAAACGCGTTTTAAGCATGCGCATGCATCTTTTGGTAGACGCGGACGCAGTTTTCTGCAAAACCACACGATATGCATGCAAATGGTGCTTTTGGCATAACGCGCGCGTGGATTTCTACCAAACGACGTGAAAAGCATGCCGATGCTGCTCTTTTTAACATCCGCACATGGATTTGTGCCAAAGCGCGTTTTAAGCATGCGCATGCATCTTTTGGTAGACGCGGACGCAGTTTTCTGCAAAACCACACGATAGGCATGCAAATGGTGCTTTTGGCAGAACGCGCGTGTGTATTTCTACCAAACGACGTGAAAAGCATGCCGATGCTGCTCTTTTTAGCACCCGCACATGGATTTGTGCCAAAACGCGTTTTAAGCATGCGCATGCATCTTTTGGTAGACGCGGACGCAGTTTTCTGCAAAACCACACGATAGGCATGCAAATGGTGCTTTTGGCAGAACGCGCATGTGTATTTCTACCAAACGACGTGAAAAGCATGCCGATGCTGCTCTTTTTAGCACCCGCACATGGATTTGTGCCAAAACGCGTTTTAAGCATGCGCATGCATCTTTTGGTAGACGCGGACGCAGTTTTCTGCAAAACCACACGATATGAATGCAAATGGTGCTTTTGGCAGAACGCGCGCGTGGATTTCTACCAAACGACGTGAAAAGCATGCCGATGCTGCTCTTTTTAGCACCCGCACATGGATTTGTGCCAAAACGCGTTTTTAGCATGCACATGCACCTTTTGGTAGACGCGGACGCAGTTTTCTGCAAAACCACACGATATGCATGCAAATGGTGCTTTTGGCAGAACGCGCGCGTGGATTTCTACCAAACGACGTGAAAAGCATGCCGATGCTGCTCTTTTTAACATCCGCACATGGATTTGTGCCAAAGCGCGTTTTAAGCATGCGCATGCATCTTTTGGTAGACGCGGACGCAGTTTTCTGCAAAACCACACGATAGGCTTGCAAATGGTGCTTTTGGCAGAACGCGCGCGTGGATTTCTACCAAACGACGTGAAAAGCATGCCGATGCTGCTCTTTTTAGCACCCGCACATGGATTTGTGCCAAAACGCGTTTTAAGCATGCGCATGCATCTTTTGGTAGACGCGGACGCAGTTTTCTGCAAAACCACACGATATGCATGCAAATGGTGGTTTTGGCAGAACGCGCGCGTGGATTTCTACCAAACGACGTGAAAAGCATGCCGATGCTGCTCTTTTTAGCACCCGCACATGGATTTGTGCCAAAACGCGTTTTTAGCATGCACATGCATCTTTTGGTAGACGCGGACGCAGTTTTCTGCAAAACCACACGATATGCATGCAAATGGTGCTTTTGGCAGAACGCGCGTGTGGATTTCTACCAAACGACGTGAAAAGCATGCCGATGCTGCTCTTTTTAGCACCCGCACATGGATTTGTGCCAAAACGCGTTTTAAGCATGCGCATGCATCTTTTGGTAGACGCGGACGCAGTTTTCTGCAAAACCACACGATATGCATGCAAATGGTGCTTTTGGCAGAACGCGCGCGTGGATTTCTACCAAACGACGTGAAAAGCATGCCGATGCTGCTCTTTTTAACATCCGCACATGGATTTGTGCCAAAGCGCGTTTTAAGCATGCGCATGCATCTTTTGGTAGACGCGGACGCAGTTTTCTGCAAAACCACACGATATGCATGCAAATGGTGGTTTTGGCAGAACGCGCGCGTGGATTTCAACCAAACGACGTGAAAAGCATGCCGATGCTGCTCTTTTTAGCACCCGCACATGGATTTGTGCCAAAACGCGTTTTTAGCATGCGCATGCATCTTTTGGTAGACGCGGACGCAGTTTTCTGCAAAACCACACGATAGGCATGCAAATGGTGCTTTTGGCAGAACGCGCGCGTGGATTTCTACCAAACGACGTGAAAAGCATGCCGATGCTGCTCTTTTTAGCACCCGCACATGGATTTGTGCCAAAACGCGTTTTTAGCATGCACATGCATCTTTTGGTAGACGCGGACGCAGTTTTCTGCAAAACCACACCATATGCATGAAAATGGTGCTTTTGGCAGAACGCGCGTGTGGATTTCTACCAAACGACGTGAAAAGCATGCCGATGCTGCTCTTTTTAACATCCGCACATGGATTTGTGCCAAAGCGCGTTTTAAGCATGCGCATGCATCTTTTGGTAGACGCGGACGCAGTTTTCTGCAAAACCACACGATAGGCATGCAAATGGTGCTTTTGGCAGAACGCGCGTGTGGATTTCTACCAAACGACGTGAAAAGCATGCCGATGCTGCTCTTTTTAGCACCCGCACATGGATTTGTGCCAAAACGCGTTTTAAGCATGCGCATGCATCTTTTGGTAGACGCGGACGCAGTTTTCTGCAAAACCACACGATAGGCATGCAAATGGTGCTTTTGGCAGAACGCGCGTGTGGATTTCTACCAAACGACGTGAAAAGCATGCCGATGCTGCTCTTTTTAGCACCCGCACATGGATTTGTGCCAAAACGCGTTTTAAGCATGCGCATGCATCTTTTGGTAGACGCGGACGCAGTTTTCTGCAAAACCACACGATAGGCATGCAAATGGTGCTTTTGGCAGAACGCGCGTGTGGATTTCTACCAAACGACGTGAAAAGCATGCCGATGCTGCTCTTTTTAGCACCCGCACATGGATTTGTGCCAAAACGCGTTTTAAGCATGCGCATGCATCTTTTGGTAGACGCGGATGCAGTTTTCTGCAAAACCACACGATATGCATGCAAATGGTGCTTTTGGCAAAACGCGCGCGTGGATTTCTACCAAACGACGTGAAAAGCATGCCGATGCTGCTCTTTTTAACATCCGCACATGGATTTGTGCCAAAACGCGTTTTTAGCATGCACATGCATCTTTTGGTAGACGCGGACGCAGTTTTCTGCAAAACCACACGATATGCATGCAAATGGTGCTTTTGGCAGAACGCGCGTGTGGATTTCTACCAAACGACGTGAAAAGCATGCCGATGCTGCTCTTTTTAACATCCGCACATGGATTTGTGCCAAAGCGCGTTTTAAGCATGCGCATGCATCTTTTGGTAGACGCGGACGCAGTTTTCTGCAAAACCACACGATAGGCATGCAAATGGTGCTTTTGGCAGAACGCGCGTGTGGATTTCTACCAAACGACGTGAAAAGCATGCCGATGCTGCTCTTTTTAGCACCCGCACATGGATTTGTGCCAAAACGCGTTTTAAGCATGCGCATGCATCTTTTGGTAGACGCGGACGCAGTTTTCTGCAAAACCACACGATATGCATGCAAATGGTGCTTTTGGCAGAACGCGCGCGTGGATTTCTACCAAACGACGTGAAAAGCATGCCGATGCTGCTCTTTTTAACATCCGCACATGGATTTGTGCCAAAGCGCGTTTTAAGCATGCGCATGCATCTTTTGGTAGACGCGGACGCAGTTTTCTGCAAAACCACACGATAGGCATGCAAATGGTGCTTTTGCCAGAACGCGCGTGTGGATTTCTACCAAACGACGTGAAAAGCATGCCGATGCTGCTCTTTTTAGCACCCGCACATGGATTTGTGCCAAAACGCGTTTTTAGCATGCACATGCATCTTTTGGTAGACGCGGACGCAGTTTTCTGCAAAACCACACGATATGCATGCAAATGGTGCTTTTGGCAGAACGCGCGTGTGGATTTCTACCAAACGACGTGAAAAGCATGCCGATGCTGCTCTTTTTAGCACCCGCACATGGATTTGTGCCAAAACGCGTTTTAAGCATGCGCATGCATCTTTTGGTAGACGCGGACGCAGTTTTCTGCAAAACCACACGATATGCATGCAAATGGTGCTTTTGGCAGAACGCGCGCGTGGATTTCTACCAAACGACGTGAAAAGCATGCCGACGCTGCTCTTTTTAACATCCGCATATGGATTTGTGCCAGAGCGCGTTTTAAGCATGCGCATGCATCTTTTGGTAGACGCGGACGCA
Organism: Dermacentor variabilis; assembly: GCF_050947875.1. Classification (NCBI taxonomy): domain Eukaryota; kingdom Metazoa; phylum Arthropoda; class Arachnida; order Ixodida; family Ixodidae; genus Dermacentor; species Dermacentor variabilis. Next base: position 75,279 of record NW_027460832.1, read on the forward strand.
GTTTTCTGCAAAACCACACGATATGCATGCAAATGGTGCTTTTGGCAGAACGCGCGTGTGGATTTCTACCAAACGACGTGAAAAGCATGCCGATGCTGCTCTTTTTAGCACCCGCACATGGATTTGTGCCAAAGCGCGTTTTAAGCATGCGCATGCATCTTTTGGTAGACGCGGACGCAGTTTTCTGCAAAACCACACGATAGGCATGCAAATGGTGCTTTTGGCAGAACGCGCGTGTGGATTTCTACCAAACGACGTGAAAAGCATGCCGATGCTGCTCTTTTTAGCACCCGCACATGGATTTCTGCCAAAACGCGTTTTAAGCAGGCGCATGCATCTTTTGGTAGACGCGGACGCAGTTTTCTGCAAAACCACACGATATGCATGCAAATGGTGCTTTTGGCAGAACGCGCGCGTGGATTTCTACCAAACGACGTGAAAAGCATGCCGATGCTGCTCTTTTTAACATCCGCACATGGATTTGTGCCAAAACGCGTTTTTAGCATGCACATGCATCTTTTGGTAGACGCGGACGCAGTTTTCTGCAAAACCACACGATATGCATGCAAATGGTGCTTTTGGCAGAACGCGCGTGTGGATTTCTACCAAACGACGTGAAAAGCATGCCGATGCTGCTCTTTTTAACATCCGCACATGGATTTGTGCGAAAACGCGTTTTTAGCATGCACATGCATCTTTTGGTAGACGCGGACGCAGTTTTCTGCAAAACCACACGATAGGCATGCAAATGGTGCTTTTTGCAGAACGCGCGTGTGGATTTCTACCAAACGACGTGAAAAGCATGCCGATGCTGCTCTTTTTAGCACCCGCACATGGATTTGTGCCAAAACGCGTTTTAAGCATGCGCATGCATCTTTTGGTAGACGCGGACGCAGTTTTCTGCAAAACCACATGATATGCATGCAAATGGTGCTTTTGGCAGAACGCGCGCGTGGATTTCTACCAAACGACGTGAAAAGCATGCCGATGCTGCTCTTTTTACCATCCGCACATGGATTTGTGCCAAAACGCGTTTTAAGCATGCGCATGCATCTTTTGGTAGACGCGGACGCAGTTTTCTGCAAAACCACACGATAGGCATGCAAATGGTGCTTTTGGCAGAACGCGCGTGTGGATTTCTACCAAACGACGTGAAAAGCATGCCGATGCTGCTCTTTTTAGCACCCGCACATGGATTTGTGCCAAAACGCGTTTTATGCATGCGCATGCATCTTTTGGTAGACGCGGACGCAGTTTTCTGCAAAACCACACGATATGCATGCAAATGGTGCTTTTGGCAGAACGCGCGCGTGGATTTCTACCAAACGACGTGAAAAGCATGCCGACGCTGCTCTTTTTAACATCCGCACATGGATTTGTGCCAAAGCGCGTTTTAAGCATGCGCATGCATCTTTTGGTAGACGCGGACGCAGTTTTCTGCAAAACCACACGATATGCATGCAAATGGTGCTTTTGGCAGAACGCGCGTGTGGATTTCTACCAAACGACGTGAAAAGCATGCCGATGCTGCTCTTTTTAGCACCCGCACATGGATTTGTGCCAAAACGCGTTTAAAGCATGCGCATGCATCTTTTGGTAGACGCGGACGCAGTTTTCTGCAAAACCACACGATATGCATGCAAATGGTGCTTTTGGCAGAACGCGCGCGTGGATTTCTACCAAACGACGTGAAAAGCATGCCGATGCTGCTCTTTTTAACATCCGCACATGGATTTGTGCCAAAACGCGTTTTAAGCATGCGCATGCATCTTTTGGTAGACGCGGACGCAGTTTTCTGCAAAACCACACGATAGGCATGCATATGGTGCTTTTGGCAGAACGCGCGCGTGGATTTCTACCAAACGACGTGAAAAGCATCCCGATGCTGCTCTTTTTAACATCCGCACATGGATTTGTGCCAAAGCGCGTTTTAAGCATGCGCATGCATCTTTTGGTAGACGCGGACGCAGTTTTCAGCAAAACCACACGATAGGCATGCAAATGGTGCTTTTGGCAGAACGCGCGTGTGGATTTCTACCAAACGACGTGAAAAGCATGCCGATGCTGCTCTTTTTAGCACCCGCACATGGATTTGTGCCAAAACGCGTTTTAAGCATGCGCATGCATCTTTTGGTAGACGCGGACGCAGTTTTCTGCAAAACCACACGATATGCATGCAAATGGTGCTTTTGGCAGAACGCGCGCGTGGATTTCTTCCAAACGACGTGAAAAGCATGCCGATGCTGCTCTTTTTAACATCCGCACATGGATTTGTGCCTAAACGCGTTTTAAGCATGCGCATGCATCTTTTGGTAGACGCGGACGCAGTTTTCTGCAAAACCACACGATAGGCATGCGAATGGTGCTTTTGGCAGAACGCGCGTGTGGATTTCTACCAAACGACGTGAAAAGCATGCCGATGCTGCTCTTTTTAACATCCGCACATGGATTTGTGCCAAAGCGCGTTTTAAGCATGCGCATGCATCTTTTGGTAGACGCGGACGCAGTTTTCTGCAAAACCACACGATATGCATGCAAATGGTGCTTTTGGCATAACGCGCGCGTGGATTTCTACCAAACGACGTGAAAAGCATGCCGATGCTGCTCTTTTTAACATCCGCACATGGATTTGTGCCAAAGCGCGTTTTAAGCATGCGCATGCATCTTTTGGTAGACGCGGACGCAGTTTTCTGCAAAACCACACGACAGGCTTGCAAATGGTGCTTTTGGCAGAACGCGCGTGTGTATTTCTACCAAACGACGTGAAAAGCATGCCGATGCTGCTCTTTTTAGCACCCGCACATGGATTTGTGCCAAAACGCGTTTTAAGCATGCGCATGCATCTTTTGGTAGACGCGGACGCAGTTTTCTGCAAAACCACACGATAGGCATGCAAATGGTGCTTTTGGCAGAACGCGCGTGTGTATTTCTACCAAACGACGTGAAAAGCATGCCGATGCTGCTCTTTTTAGCACCCGCACATGGATTTGTGCCAAAACGCGTTTTTAGCATGCACATGCACCTTTTGGTAGACGCGGACGCAGTTTTCTGCAAAACCACACGATATGCATGAAAATGGTGCTTTTGGCAGAACGCGCGTGTGGATTTCTACCAAACGACGTGAAAAGCATGCCGATGCTGCTCTTTTTAGCACCCGCACATGGATTTGTGCCAAAACGCATTTTAAGCATACGCATGCATCTTTTGGTAGACGCGGACGCAGTTTTCTGCAAAACCACACGATATGCATGCAAATGGTGCTTTTGGCAGAACGCGCGCGTGGATTTCTACCAAACGACGTGAAAAGCATGCCGATGCTGCTCTTTTTAACATCCGCACATGGATTTGTGCCAAAGCGCGTTTTAAGCATGCGCATGCATCTTTTGGTAGACGCGGACGCAGTTTTCTGCAAAACCACACGATAGGCATGCAAATGGTGCTTTTGGCAGAACGCGCGTGTGGATTTCTACCAAACGACGTGAAAAGCATGCCGATGCTGCTCTTTTTAGCACCCGCACATGGATTTGTGCCAAAACGCGTTTTAAGCATGCGCATGCATCTTTTGGTAGACGCGGACGCAGTTTTCTGCAAAACCACACGATATGCATGCAAATGGTGCTTTTGGCATAACGCGCGCGTGGATTTCTACCAAACGACGTGAAAAGCATGCCGATGCTGCTCTTTTTAACATCCGCACATGGATTTGTGCCAAAGCGCGTTTTAAGCATGCGCATGCATCTTTTGGTAGACGCGGACGCAGTTTTCTGCAAAACCACACGATAGGCATGCAAATGGTGCTTTTGGCAGAACGCGCGTGTGTATTTCTACCAAACGACGTGAAAAGCATGCCGATGCTGCTCTTTTTAGCACCCGCACATGGATTTGTGCCAAAACGCGTTTTAAGCATGCGCATGCATCTTTTGGTAGACGCGGACGCAGTTTTCTGCAAAACCACACGATAGGCATGCAAATGGTGCTTTTGGCAGAACGCGCATGTGTATTTCTACCAAACGACGTGAAAAGCATGCCGATGCTGCTCTTTTTAGCACCCGCACATGGATTTGTGCCAAAACGCGTTTTAAGCATGCGCATGCATCTTTTGGTAGACGCGGACGCAGTTTTCTGCAAAACCACACGATATGAATGCAAATGGTGCTTTTGGCAGAACGCGCGCGTGGATTTCTACCAAACGACGTGAAAAGCATGCCGATGCTGCTCTTTTTAGCACCCGCACATGGATTTGTGCCAAAACGCGTTTTTAGCATGCACATGCACCTTTTGGTAGACGCGGACGCAGTTTTCTGCAAAACCACACGATATGCATGCAAATGGTGCTTTTGGCAGAACGCGCGCGTGGATTTCTACCAAACGACGTGAAAAGCATGCCGATGCTGCTCTTTTTAACATCCGCACATGGATTTGTGCCAAAGCGCGTTTTAAGCATGCGCATGCATCTTTTGGTAGACGCGGACGCAGTTTTCTGCAAAACCACACGATAGGCTTGCAAATGGTGCTTTTGGCAGAACGCGCGCGTGGATTTCTACCAAACGACGTGAAAAGCATGCCAATGCTGCTCTTTTTAGCACCCGCACATGGATTTGTGCCAAAACGCGTTTTAAGCATGCGCATGCATCTTTTGGTAGACGCGGACGCAGTTTTCTGCAAAACCACACGATATGCATGCAAATGGTGGTTTTGGCAGAACGCGCGCGTGGATTTCTACCAAACGACGTGAAAAGCATGCCGATGCTGCTCTTTTTAGCACCCGCACATGGATTTGTGCCAAAACGCGTTTTTAGCATGCACATGCATCTTTTGGTAGACGCGGACGCAGTTTTCTGCAAAACCACACGATATGCATGCAAATGGTGCTTTTGGCAGAACGCGCGTGTGGATTTCTACCAAACGACGTGAAAAGCATGCCGATGCTGCTCTTTTTAGCACCCGCACATGGATTTGTGCCAAAACGCGTTTTAAGCATGCGCATGCATCTTTTGGTAGACGCGGACGCAGTTTTCTGCAAAACCACACGATATGCATGCAAATGGTGCTTTTGGCAGAACGCGCGCGTGGATTTCTACCAAACGACGTGAAAAGCATGCCGATGCTGCTCTTTTTAACATCCGCACATGGATTTGTGCCAAAGCGCGTTTTAAGCATGCGCATGCATCTTTTGGTAGACGCGGACGCAGTTTTCTGCAAAACCACACGATATGCATGCAAATGGTGGTTTTGGCAGAACGCGCGCGTGGATTTCAACCAAACGACGTGAAAAGCATGCCGATGCTGCTCTTTTTAGCACCCGCACATGGATTTGTGCCAAAACGCGTTTTTAGCATGCACATGCATCTTTTGGTAGACGCGGACACAGTTTTCTGCAAAACCACACGATATGCATGCAAATGGTGCTTTTGGCAGAACGCGCGTGTGGATTTCTACCAAACGACGTGAAAAGCAAGCCGATGCTGCTCTTTTTAGCACCCGCACATGGATTTGTGCCAAAACGCGTTTTAAGCATGCGCATGCATCTTTTGGTAGACGCGGACGCAGTTTTCTGCAAAACCACACGATATGCATGCAAATGGTGCTTTTGGCAGAACGCGCGCGTGGATTTCTACCAAACGACGTGAAAAGCATGCCGATGCTGCTCTTTTTAACATCCGCACAAGAATTTGTGCCAAAGCGCGTTTTAAGCATGCGCATGCATCTTTTGGTAGACGCGGACGCAGTTTTCTGCAAAACCACACGATAGGCATGCAAATGGTGCTTTTGGCAGAACGCGCGCGTGGATTTCTACCAAACGACGTGAAAAGCATGCCGATGCTGCTCTTTTTAGCACCCGCACATGGATTTGTGCCAAAACGCGTTTTTAGCATGCACATGCATCTTTTGGTAGACGCGGACGCAGTTTTCTGCAAAACCACACGATATGCATGCAAATGGTGCTTTTGGCAGAACGCGCGTGTGGATTTCTACCAAACGACGTGAAAAGCATGCCGATGCTGCTCTTTTTAGCACCCGCACATGGATTTGTGCCAAAACGCGTTTTAAGCATGCGCATGCATCTTTTGGTAGACGCGGACGCAGTTTTCTGCAAAACCACACGATATGCATGCAAATGGTGCTTTTGGCAGAACGCGCGCGTGGATTTCTACCAAACGACGTGAAAAGCATGCCGATGCTGCTCTTTTTAACATCCGCACATGGATTTGTGCCAAAGCGCGTTTTAAGCATGCGCATGCATCTTTTGGTAGACGCGGACGCAGTTTTCTGCAAAACCACACGATAGGCTTGCAAATGGCGCTTTTGGCAGAACGCGCGCGTGGATTTCTACCAAACGACGTGAAAAGCATGCCGATGCTGCTCTTTTTAGCACCCGCACATGGATTTGTGCCAAAACGCGTTTTAAGCATGCGCATGCATCTTTTGGTAGACGCGGACGCAGTTTTCTGCAAAACCACACGATATGCATGCAAATGGTGGTTTTGGCAGAACGCGCGCGTGGATTTCTACCAAACGACGTGAAAAGCATGCCGATGCTGCTCTTTTTAGCACCCGCACATGGATTTGTGCCAAAACGCGTTTTTAGCATGCACATGCATCTTTTGGTAGACGCGGACGCAGTTTTCTGCAAAACCGCACGATATGCATGCAAATGGTGCTTTTGGCAGAACGCGCGTGTGGATTTCTACCAAACGACGTGAAAAGCATGCCGATGCTGCTCTTTTTAGCACCCGCACATGGATTTGTGCCAAAACGCGTTTTAAGCATGCGCATGCATCTTTTGGTAGACGCGGACGCAGTTTTCTGCAAAACCACACGATATGCATGCAAATGGTGCTTTTGGCAGAACGCGCGCGTGGATTTCTACCAAACGACGTGAAAAGCATGCCGATGCTGCTCTTTTTAACATGCGCACATGGATTTGTGCCAAAGCGCGTTTTAAGCATGCGCATGCATCTTTTGGTAGACGCGGACGCAGTTTTCTGCAAAACCACACGATAGGCATGCAAATGGTGCTTTTGGCAGAACGCGCGTGTGTATTTCTACCAAACGACGTGAAAAGCATGCCGATGCTGCTCTTTTTAGCACCCGCACATGGATTTGTGCCAAAACGCGTTTTAAGCATGCGCATGCATCTTTTGGTAGACGCGGACGCAGTTTTCTGCAAAACCACACGATATGCATGCAAATGGTGCTTTTGGCAGAACGCGCGCGTGGATTTCTACCAAACGACGTGAAAAGCATGCCGATGCTGCTCTTTTTAACATCCGCACATGGATTTGTGCCAAAACGCGTTTTAAGCATGCGCAAGCATCTTTTGGTAGACGCGGACGCAGTTTTCTGCAAAACCACACGATAGGCATGCAAATGGTGCTTTTGGCAGAACGCGCGCGTGGATTTCTACCAAACGACGTGAAAAGCATGCCGATGCTGCTCTTTTTAGCACCCGCACATGGATTTGTGCCAAAACGCGTTTTTAGCATGCACATGCATCTTTTGGTAGACGCGGACGCAGTTTTCTGCAAAACCACACGATATGCATGCAAATGGTGCTTTTGGCAGAACGCGCGTGTGGATTTCTACCAAACGACGTGAAAAGCATGCCGATGCTGCTCTTTTTAACATCCGCACATGGATTTGTGCCAAAGCGCGTTTTAAGCATGCGCATGTATATTTTGGTAGACGCGGACGCAGTTTTCTGCAAAACCACACGATATGCATGCAAATGGTGCTTTTGGCAGAACGCGCGCGTGGATTTCTACCAAACGACGTGAAAAGCATGCCGATGCTGCTCTTTTTAACATCCGCACATGGATTTGTGCCAAAGCGCGTTTTAAGCATGCGCATGCATCTTTTGGTAGACGCGGACGCAGTTTTCTGCAAAACCACACGATAGGCATGCAAATGGTGCTTTTGGCAGAACGCGCGTGTGGATTTCTACCAAACGACGTGAAAAGCATGCCGATGCTGCTCTTTTTAGCACCCGCACATGGATTTGTGCCAAAACGCGTTTTAAGCATGCGCATGCATCTTTTGGTAGACGCGGACGCAGTTTTCTGCAAAACCACACGATATGCATGCAAATGGTGCTTTTGGCAGAACGCGCGCGTGGATTTCTACCAAACGACGTGAAAAGCATGCCGATGCTGCTCTTTTTAACATCCGCACATGGATTTGTGCCAAAACGCGTTTTAAGCATGCGCATGCATCTTTTGGTAGAGTCGGACGCAGTTTTCTGCAAAACCACACGATAGGCATGCAAATGGTGCTTTTGGCAGAACGCGCGCGTGGATTTCTACCAATCGACGTGAAAAGCATGCCGATGCTGCTCTTTTTAGCACCCGCACATGGATTTGTGCCAAAACGCGTTTTAAGCATGCGCATGCATCTTTTGGTAGACGCGGACGCAGTTTTCTGCAAAACCACACGATATGCATGCAAATGGTGCTTTTGGCAGAACGCGCGCGTGGATTTCTACCAAACGACGTGAAAAGCATGCCGATGCTGCTCTTTTTAACATCCGCACATGGATTTGTGCCAAAGCGCGTTTTAAGCATGTGCATGCATCTTTTGGTAGACGCGGACGCAGTTTTCTGCAAAACCACACGATAGGCATGCAAATGGTGCTTTTGGCAGAACGCGCGTGTGGATTTCTACCAAACGACGTGAAAAGCATGCCGATGCTGCTCTTTTTAGCACCCGCACATGGATTTGTGCCAAAACGCGTTTTTAGCATGCACATGCATCTTTTGGTAGACGCGGACGCAGTTTTCTGCAAAACCACACGATATGCATGCAAATGGTGCTTTTGGCAGAACGCGCGTGTGGATTTCTACCAAACGACGTGAAAAGCATGCCGATGCTGCTCTTTTTAGCACCCGCACATGGATTTGTGCCAAAGCGCGTTTTAAGAATGCGCATGCATCTTTTGGTAGACGCGGACGCAGTTTTCTGCAAAACCACACGATAGGCATGCAAATGGTGCTTTTGGCAGAACGCGCGTGTGGATTTCTACCAAACGACGTGAAAAGCATGCCGATGCTGCTCTTTTTAGCACCCGCACATGGATTTGTGCCAAAACGCGTTTTAAGCATGCGCATGCATCTTTTGGTAGACGCGGACGCAGTTTTCTGCAAAACCACACGATATGCATGCAAATGGTGCTTTTGGCAGAACGCGCGCGTGGATTTCTACCAAACGACGTGAAAAGCATGCCGATGCTGCTCTTTTTAACATCCGCACATGGATTTGTGCCAAAACGCGTTTTTAGCATGCACATGCATCTTTTGGTAGACGCGGACGCAGTTTTCTGCAAAACCACACGATATGCATGCAAATGGTGCTTTTGGCAGAACGCGCGTGTGGATTTCTACCAAACGACGTGAAAAGCATGCCGATGCTGCTCTTTTTAACATCCGCACATGGATTTGTGCCAAAACGCGTTTTTAGCATGCACATGCATCTTTTGGTAGACGCGGACGCAGTTTTCTGCAAAACCACACGATATGCATGCAAATGGTGCTTTTGGCAGAACGCGCGTGTGGATTTCTACCAAACGACGTGAAAAGCATGCCGATGCTGCTCTTTTTAACATCCGCACATGGATTTGTGCCAAAGCGCGTTTTAAGCATGCGCATGCATCTTTTGGTAGACGCGGACGCAGTTTTCTGCAAAACCACACGATAGGCATGCAAATGGTGCTTTTGGCAGAACGCGCGTGTGGATTTCTACCAAACGACGTGAAAAGCATGCCGATGCTGCTCTTTTTAGCACCCGCACATGGATTTGTGCCAAAACGCGTTTTAAGCATGCGCATGCATCTTTTGGTAGACGCGGACGCAGTTTTCTGCAAAACCACACGATATGCATGCAAATGGTGCTTTTGGCAGAACGCGCGCGTGGATTTCTACCAAACGACGTGAAAAGCATGCCGATGCTGCTCTTTTTAACATCCGCACATGGATTTGTGCCAAAGCGCGTTTTAAGCATGCGCATGCATCTTTTGGTAGACGCGGACGCAGTTTTCTGCAAAACCACACGATAGGCATGCAAATGGTGCTTTTTGCAGAACGCGCGTGTGGATTTCTACCAAACGACGTGAAAAGCATGCCGATGCTGCTCTTTTTAGCACCCGCACATGGATTTGTGCCAAAACGCGTTTTAAGCATGCGCATGCATCTTTTGGTAGACGCGGACGCAGTTTTCTGCAAAACCACACGATATGCATGCAAATGGTGCTTTTGGCAGAACGCGCGCGTGGATTTCTACCAAACGACGTGAAAAGCATGCCGATGCTGCTCTTTTTAACATCCGCACATGGATTTGTGCCAAAACGCGTTTTAAGCATGCGCATGCATCTTTTGGTAGACGCGGACGCAGTTTTCTGCAAAACCACACGATAGGCATGCAAATGGTGCTTTTGGCAGAACGCGCGCGTGGATTTCTACCAAACGACGTGAAAAGCATGCCGATGCTGCTCTTTTTAGCACCCGCACATGGATTTGTGCCAAAACGCGTTTTTAGCATGCACATGCATCTTTTGGTAGACGCGGACGCAGTTTTCTGCAAAACCACACGATATGCATGGAAATGGTGCTTTTGGCAGAACGCGCGTGTGGATTTCTACCAAACGACGTGAAAAACATGCCGATGCTGCTCTTTTTAGCACCCGCACATGGATTTGTGCCAAAACGCGTTTTAAGCATGCGCATGCATCTTTTGGTAGACGCGGACGCAGTTTTCTGCAAAACCACACGATAGGCATGCAAATGGTGCTTTTGGCAGAACGCGCGTGTGGATTTCTACCAAACGACGTGAAAAGCATGCCGATGCTGCTCTTTTTAGCACCCGCACATGGATTTGTGCCAAAGCGCGTTTTAAGCATGCGCATGCATCTTTTGGTAGACGCGGACGCAGTTTTCTGCAAAACCACACGATATGCATGCAAATGGTGCTTTTGGCAGAACGCGCGTGTGGATTTCTTCCAAACGACGTGAAAAGCATGCCGATGCTGCTCTTTTTAGCACCCGCACATGGATTTGTGCCAAAACGCGTTTTAAGCATGCGCATGCATCTTTTGGTAGACGCGGACGCAGTTTTCTGCAAAACCACACGATATGCATGCAAATGGTGCTTTTGGCAGAACGCGCGCGTGGATTTCTACCAAACGACGTGAAAAGCATGCCGATGCTGCTCTTTTTAACATCCGCACATGGATTTGTGCCAAAGCGCGTTTTAAGCATGCGCATGCATCTTTTGGTAGACGCGGACGCAGTTTTCTGCAAAACCACACGATAGGCATGCAAATGGTGCTTTTGGCAGAACGCGCGTGTGGATTTCTACCAAACGACGTGAAAAGCATGCCGATGCTGCTCTTTTTAGCACCCGCACATGGATTTGTGCCAAAACGCGTTTTAAGCATGCGCATGCATCTTTTGGTAGACGCGGACGCAGTTTTCTGCAAAACCACACGATAGGCATGCAAATGGTGCTTTTGGCAGAACGCGCGCGTGGATTTCTACCAAACGACGTGAAAAGCATGCCGATGCTGCTCTTTTTAGCACCCGCACATGGATTTGTGCCAAAACTCGTTTTAAGCATGCGCATGCATCTTTTGGTAGACGCGGACGCAGTTTTCTGCAAAACCACACGATATGCATGCAAATGGTGCTTTTGGCAGAACGCGCGCGTGGATTTCTACCAAACGACGTGAAAAGCATGCCGATGCTGCTCTTTTTAACATCCGCACATGGATTTGTGCCAAAGCGCGTTTTAAGCATGTGCATGCATCTTTTGGTAGACGCGGACGCAGTTTTCTGCAAAACCACACGATAGGCATGCAAATGGTGCTTTTGGCAGAACGCGCGTGTGGATTTCTACCAAACGACGTGAAAAGCATGCCGATGCTGCTCTTTTTAGCACCCGCACATGGATTTGTGCCAAAACGCGTTTTTAGCATGCACATGCATCTTTTGGTAGACGCGGACGCAGTTTTCTGCAAAACCACACGATATGCATGCAAATGGTGCTTTTGGCAGAACGCGCGTGTGGATTTCTACCAAACGACGTGAAAAGCATGCCGATGCTGCTCTTTTTAGCACCCGCACATGGATTTGTGCCAAAGCGCGTTTTAAGAATGCGCATGCATCTTTTGGTAGACGCGGACGCAGTTTTCTGCAAAACCACACGATAGGCATGCAAATGGTGCTTTTGGCAGAACGCGCGTGTGGATTTCTACCAAACGACGTGAAAAGCATGCCGATGCTGCTCTTTTTAGCACCCGCACATGGATTTGTGCCAAAACGCGTTTTAAGCATGCGCATGCATCTTTTGGTAGACGCGGACGCAGTTTTCTGCAAAACCACACGATATGCATGCAAATGGTGCTTTTGGCAGAACGCCCGCGTGGATTTCTACCAAACGACGTGAAAAGCATGCCGATGCTGCTCTTTTTAACATCCGCACATGGATTTGTGCCAAAGCGCGTTTTAAGCATGCGCATGCATCTTTTGGTAGACGCGGACGCAGTTTTCTGCAAAACCACACGATAGGCATGCAAATGGTGCTTTTGGCAGAACGCGCGTGTGGATTTCTACCAAACGACGTGAAAAGCATGCCGATGCTGCTCTTTTTAGCACCCGCACATGGATTTGTGCCAAAACGCGTTTTAAGCATGCGCATGCATCTTTTGGTAGACGCGGACGCAGTTTTCTGCAAAACCACACGATAGGCATGCAAATGGTGCTTTTGGCAGAACGCGCGCGTGGATTTCTACCAAACGACGTGAAAAGCATACCGATGCTGCTCTTTTTAGCACCCGCACATGGATTTGTGCCAAAACGCGTTTTAAGCATGCGCATGCATCTTTTGGTAGACGCGGACGCAGTTTTCTGCAAAACCACACGATATGCATGCAAATGGTGCTTTTGGCAGAACGCGCGCGTGGATTTCTACCAAACGACGTGAAAAGCATGCCGATGCTGCTCTTTTTAACATCCGCACATGGATTTGTGCCAAAGCGCGTTTTAAGCATGTGCATGCATCTTTTGGTAGACGCGGACGCAGTTTTCTGCAAAACCACACGATAGGCATGCAAATGGTGCTTTTGGCAGAACGCGCGTGTGGATTTCTACCAAACGACGTGAAAAGCATGCCGATGCTGCTCTTTTTAGCACCCGCACATGGATTTGTGCCAAAGCGCGTTTTAAGAATGCGCATGCATCTTTTGGTAGACGCGGACGCAGTTTTCTGCAAAACCACACGATAGGCATGCAAATGGTGCTTTTGGCAGAACGCGCGTGTGGATTTCTACCAAACGACGTGAAAAGCATGCCGATGCTGCTCTTTTTAGCACCCGCACATGGATTTGTGCCAAAACGCGTTTTAAGCATGCGCATGCATCTTTTGGTAGACGCGGACGCAGTTTTCTGCAAAACCACACGATATGCATGCAAATGGTGCTTTTGGCAGAACGCGCGCGTGGATTTCTACCAAACGACGTGAAAAGCATGCCGATGCTGCTCTTTTTAACATCCGCACATGGATTTGTGCCAAAACGCGTTTTTAGCATGCACATGCATCTTTTGGTAGACGCGGACGCAGTTTTCTGCAAAACCACACGATATACATGCAAATGGTGCTTTTGGCAGAACGCGCGTGTGGATTTCTACCAAACGACGTGAAAAGCATGCCGATGCTGCTCTTTTTAACATCCGCACATGGATTTGTGCCAAAACGCGTTTTTAGCATGCACATGCATCTTTTGGTAGACGCGGACGCAGTTTTCTGCAAAACCACACGATATGCATGCAAATGGTGCTTTTGGCAGAACGCGCGTGTGGATTTCTGCCAAACGACGTGAAAAGCATGCCGATGCTGCTCTTTTTAACATCCGCACATGGATTTGTGCCAAAGCGCGTTTTAAGCATGCGCATGCATCTTTTGGTAGACGCGGACGCAGTTTTCTGCAAAACCACACGATAGGCATGCAAATGGTGCTTTTGGCAGAACGCGCGTGTGGATTTCTACCAAACGACGTGAAAAGCATGCCGATGCTGCTCTTTTTAGCACCCGCACATGGATTTGTGCCAAAACGCGTTTTAAGCATGCGCATGCATCTTTTGGTAGACGCGGACGCAGTTTTCTGCAAAACCACACGATATGCATGCAAATGGTGCTTTTGGCAGAACGCGCGCGTGGATTTCTACCAAACGACGTGAAAAGCATGCCGATGCTGCTCTTTTTAACATCCGCACATGGATTTGTGCCAAAGCGCGTTTTAAGCATGCGCATGCATCTTTTGGTAGACGCGGACGCAGTTTTCTGCAAAACCACACGATAGGCATGCAAATGGTGCTTTTTGCAGAACGCGCGTGTGGATTTCTACCAAACGACGTGAAAAGCATGCCGATGCTGCTCTTTTTAGCACCCGCACATGGATTTGTGCCAAAACGCGTTTTAAGCATGCGCATGCATCTTTTGGTAGACGCGGACGCAGTTTTCTGCAAAACCACACGATATGCATGCAAATGGTGCTTTTGGCAGAACGCGCGCGTGGATTTCTACCAAACGACGTGAAAAGCATGCCGATGCTGCTCTTTTTAACATCCGCACATGGATTTGTGCCAAAACGCGTTTTAAGCATGCGCATGCATCTTTTGGTAGACGCGGACGCAGTTTTCTGCAAAACCACACGATAGGCATGCAAATGGTGCTTTTGGCAGAACGCGCGCGTGGATTTCTACCAAACGACGTGAAAAGCATGCCGATGCTGCTCTTTTTAGCACCCGCACATGGATTTGTGCCAAAACGCGTTTTTAGCATGCACATGCATCTTTTGGTAGACGCGGACGCAGTTTTCTGCAAAACCACACGATATGCATGGAAATGGTGCTTTTGGCAGAACGCGCGTGTGGATTTCTACCAAACGACGTGAAAAACATGCCGATGCTGCTCTTTTTAGCACCCGCACATGGATTTGTGCCAAAACGCGTTTTAAGCATGCGCCTGCATCTTTTGGTAGACGCGGACGCAGTTTTCTGCAAAACCACACGATAGGCATGCAAATGGTGCTTTTGGCAGAACGCGCGTGTGGATTTCTACCAAACGACGTGAAAAGCATGCCGATGCTGCTCTTTTTAGCACCCGCACATGGATTTGTGCCAAAGCGCGTTTTAAGCATGCGCATGCATCTTTTGGTAGACGCGGACGCAGTTTTCTGCAAAACCACACGATATGCATGCAAATGGTGCTTTTGGCAGAACGCGCGTGTGGATTTCTTCCAAACGACGTGAAAAGCATGCCGATGCTGCTCTTTTTAGCACCCGCACATGGATTTGTGCCAAAACGCGTTTTAAGCATGCGCATGCATCTTTTGGTAGACGCGGACGCAGTTTTCTGCAAAACCACACGATATGCATGCAAATGGTGCTTTTGGCAGAACGCGCGCGTGGATTTCTACCAAACGACGTGAAAAGCATGCCGATGCTGCTCTTTTTAACATCCGCACATGGATTTGTGCCAAAGCGCGTTTTGAGCATGCGCATGCATCTTTTGGTAGACGCGGACGCAGTTTTCTGCAAAACCACACGATAGGCATGCAAATGGTGCTTTTGGCAGAACGCGCGTGTGGATTTCTACCAAACGACGTGAAAAGCATGCCGATGCTGCTCTTTTTAGCACCCGCACATGGATTTGTGCCAAAACGCGTTTTAAGCATGCGCATGCATCTTTTGGTAGACGCGGACGCAGTTTTCTGCAAAACCACACGATATGCATGCAAATGGTGCTTTTGGCAGAACGCGCGCGTGGATTTCTACCAAACGACGTGAAAAGCATGCCGATGCTGCTCTTTTTAACATCCGCACATGGATTTGTGCCAAAACGCGTTTTAAGCATGCGCATGCATCTTTTGGTAGACGCGGACGCAGTTTTCTCCAAAACCACACGATAGGCATGCAAATGGTGCTTTTGGCAAAACGCGCGCGTGGATTTCTACCAAACGACGTGAAAAGCATGCCGATGCTGCTCTTTTTAGCACCCGCACATGGATTTGTGCCAAAACGCGTTTTTAGCATGCACATGCATCTTTTGGTAGACGCGGACGCAGTTTTCTGCAAAACCACACGATATGCATGAAAATGGTGCTTTTGGCAGAACGCGCGGGTGGATTTCTACCAAACGACGTGAAAAGCATGCCGATGCTGCTCTTTTTACCATCCGCACATGGATTTGTGCCAAAGCGCGTTTTAAGCATGCGCATGCATCTTTTGGTTGACGCGGACGCAGTTTTCTGCAAAACCACACGATAGGCATGCAAATGGTGCTTTTGGCAGAACGCGCGTGTGGATTTCTACCAAACGACGTGAAAAGCATGCCGATGCTGCTCTTTTTAGCACCCGCACATGGATTTGTGCCAAAACGCGTTTTAAGCATGCGCATGCATCTTTTGGTAGACGCGGACGCAGTTTTCTGCAAAACCACACGATAGGCATGCAAATGGTGCTTTTGGCAGAACGCGCGTGTGGATTTCTACCAAACGACGTGAAAAGCATGCCGATGCTGCTCTTTTTAGCACCCGCACATGGATTTGTGCCAAAACGCGTTTTAAGCATGCGCATGCATCTTTTGGTAGACGCGGACGCAGTTTTCTGCAAAACCACACGATAGGCATGCAAATGGTGCTTTTGGCAGAACGCGCGTGTGGATTTCTACCAAACGACGTGAAAAGCATGCCGATGCTGCTCTTTTTAGCACCCGCACATGGATTTGTGCCAAAACGCGTTTTAAGCATGCGCATGCATCTTTTGGTAGACGCGGACGCAGTTTTCTGCAAAACCACACGATATGCATGCAAATGGTGCTTTTGGCAGAACGCGCGCGTGGATTTCTACCAAACGACGTGAAAAGCATGCCGATGCTGCTCTTTTTAACATCCGCACATGGATTTGTGCCAAAACGCGTTTTTAGCATGCACATGCATCTTTTGGTAGACGCGGACGCAGTTTTCTGCAAAACCACACGATATGCATGCAAATGGTGCTTTTGGCAGAACGCGCGTGTGGATTTCTACCAAACGACGTGAAAAGCATGCCGATGCTGCTCTTTTTAACATCCGCACATGGATTTGTGCCAAAGCGCGTTTTAAGCATGCGCATGCACCTTTTGGTAGACGCGGACGCAGTTTTCTGCAAAACCACACGATAGGCATGCAAATGGTGCTTTTGGCAGAACGCGCGTGTGGATTTCTACCAAACGACGTGAAAAGCATGCCGATGCTGCTCTTTTTAGCACCCGCACATGGATTTGTGCCAAAACGCGTTTTAAGCATGCGCATGCATCTTTTGGTAGACGCGGACGCAGTTTTCTGCAAAACCACACGATATGCATGCAAATGGTGCTTTTGGCAGAACGCGCGCGTGGATTTCTACCAAACGACGTGAAAAGCATGCCGATGCTGCTCTTTTTAACATCCGCACATGGATTTGTGCCAAAGCGCGTTTTAAGCATGCGCATGCATCTTTTGGTAGACGCGGACGCAGTTTTCTGCAAAACCACACGATAGGCATGCAAATGGTGCTTTTGGCAGAACGCGCGTGTGGATTTCTACCAAACGACGTGAAAAGCATGCCGATGCTGCTCTTTTTAGCACCCGCACATGGATTTGTGCCAAAACGCGTTTTTAGCATGCACATGCATCTTTTGGTAGACGCGGACGCAGTTTTCTGCAAAACCACACGATATGCATGCAAATGGTGCTTTTGGCAGAACGCGCGTGTGGATTTCTACCAAACGACGTGAAAAGCATGCCGATGCTGCTCTTTTTAGCACCCGCACATGGATTTGTGCCAAAACGCGTTTTAAGCATGCGCATGCATCTTTTGGTAGACGCGGACGCAGTTTTCTGCAAAACCACACGATATGCATGCAAATGGTGCTTTTGGCAGAACGCGCGCGTGGATTTCTACCAAACGACGTGAAAAGCATGCCGACGCTGCTCTTTTTAACATCCGCATATGGATTTGTGCCAAAGCGCGTTTTAAGCATGCGCATGCATCTTTTGGTAGACGCGGACGCAGTTTTCTGCAAAACCACACGATATGCATGCAAATGGTGCTTTTGGCAGAACGCGCGTGTGGATTTCTACCAAACTACGTGAAAAGCATGCCGATGCTGCTCTTTTTAGCACCCGCACATGGATTTGTGCCAAAGCGCGTTTTAAGCATGCGCATGCATCTTTTGGTAGACGCGGACGCAGTTTTCTGCAAAACCACACGATAGGCATGCAAATGGTGCTTTTGGCAGAACGCGCGTGTGGATTTCTACCAAACGACGTGAAAAGCATGCCGATGCTGCTCTTTTTAGCACCCGCACATGGATTTGTGCCAAAACGCGTTTTAAGCATGCGCATGCATCTTTTGGTAGACGCGGACGCAGTTTTCTGCAAAACCACACGATATGCATGCAAATGGTGCTTTTGGCAGAACGCGCGCGTGGATTTCTACCAAACGACGTGAAAAGCATGCCGACGCTGCTCTTTTTAACATCCGCACATGGATTTGTGCCAAAGCGCGTTTTAAGCATGCGCATGCATCTTTTGGTAGACGCGGACGCAGTTTTCTGCAAAACCACACGATATGCATGCAAATGGTGCTTTTGGCAGAACGCGCGTGTGGATTTCTACCAAACGACGTGAAAAGCATGCCGATGCTGCTCTTTTTAGCACCCGCACATGGATTTGTGCCAAAACGCGTTTTAAGCATGCGCATGCATCTTTTGGTAGACGCGGACGCAGTTTTCTGCAAAACCACACGATATGCATGCAAATGGTGCTTTTGGCAGAACGCGCGCGTGGATTTCTACCAAACGACGTGAAAAGCATGCCGATGCTGCTCTTTTTAACATCCGCACATGGATTTGTGCCAAAGCGCGTTTTAAGCATGCGCATGCATCTTTTGGTAGACGCGGACGCAGTTTTCTGCAAAACCACACGATAGGCATGCAAATGGTGCTTTTGGCAGAACGCGCGTGTGGATTTCTACCAAACGACGTGAAAAGCATGCCGATGCTGCTCTTTTTAGCACCCGCACATGGATTTGTGCCAAAACGCGTTTTAAGCATGCGCATGCATCTTTTGGTAGACGCGGACGCAGTTTTCTGCAAAACCACACGATATGCATGCAAATGGTGCTTTTGGCAGAACGCGCGCGTGGATTTCTACCAAACGACGTGAAAAGCATGCCGATGCTGCTCTTTTTAACATCCGCACATGGATTTGTGCCAAAACGCGTTTTAAGCATGCGCATGCATCTTTTGGTAGACGCGGACGCAGTTTTCTGCAAAACCACACGATAGGCATGCAAATGGTGCTTTTGGCAGAACGCGCGCGTGGATTTCTACCAAACGACGTGAAAAGCATGCCGATGCTGCTCTTTTTAGCACCCGCACATGGATTTGTGCCAAAACGCGTTTTTAGCATGCACATGCATCTTTTGGTAGACGCGGACGCAGTTTTCTGCAAAACCACACGATATGCATGGAAATGGTGCTTTTGGCAGAACGCGCGTGTGGATTTCTACCAAACGACGTGAAAAGCATGCCGATGCTGCTCTTTTTAGCACCCGCACATGGATTTGTGCCAAAACGCGTTTTAAGCATGCGCATGCATCTTTTGGTAGACGCGGACGCAGTTTTCTGCAAAACCACACGATAGGCATGCAAATGGTGCTTTTGGCAGAACGCGCGTGTGGATTTCTACCAAACGACGTGAAAAGCATGCCGATGCTGCTCTTTTTAGCACCCGCACATGGATTTGTGCCAAAGCGCGTTTTAAGCATGCGCATGCATCTTTTGGTAGACGCGGACGCAGTTTTCTGCAAAACCACACGATATGCATGCAAATGGTGCTTTTGGCAGAACGCGCGTGTGGATTTCTACCAAACGACGTGAAAAGCATGCAGATGCTGCTCTTTTTAGCACCCGCACATGGATTTGTGCCAAAACGCGTTTTAAGCATGCGCATGCATCTTTTGGTAGACGCGGACGCAGTTTTCTGCAAAACCACACGATATGCATGCAAATGGTGCTTTTGGCAGAACGCGCGCGTGGATTTCTACCAAACGACGTGAAAAGCATGCCGATGCTGCTCTTTTTAACATCCGCACATGGATTTGTGCCAAAGCGCGTTTTAAGCATGCGCATGCATCTTTTGGTAGACGCGGACGCAGTTTTCTGCAAAACCACACGATAGGCATGCAAATGGTGCTTTTGGCAGAACGCGCGTGTGGATTTCTACCAAACGACGTGAAAAGCATGCCGATGCTGCTCTTTTTAGCACCCGCACATCGATTTGTGCCAAAACGCGTTTTAAGCATGCGCATGCATCTTTTGGTAGACGCGGACGCAGTTTTCTGCAAAACCACACGATAGGCATGCAAATGGTGCTTTTGGCAGAACGCGCGTGTGGTTTCTACCAAACGACGCGAAAAGCATGCCGATGCTGCTCTTTTTAGCACCCGCACATGGATTTGTGCCAAAACGCGTTTTAAGCATGCGCATGCATCTTTTGGTAGACGCGGACGCAGTTTTCTGCAAAACCACACGATAGGCATGCAAATGGTGCTTTTGGCAGAACGCGCGCGTGGATTTCTACCAAACGACGTGAAAAGCATGCCGATGCTGCTCTTTTTAGCACCCGCACATAGATTTGTGCCAAAACGCGTTTTTAGCATGCACATGCATCTTTTGGTAGACGCGGACGCAGTTTTCTGCAAAACCACACGATATGCATGAAAATGGTGCTTTTGGCAGAACGCGCGTGTGGATTTCTACCAAACGACGTGAAAAGCATGCCGATGCTGCTCTTTTTACCATCCGCACATGGATTTGTGCCAAAACGCGTTTTAAGCATGCGCATGCATCTTTTGGTAGACGCGGACGCAGTTTTCTGCAAAACCACACGATATGCATGCAAATGGTGCTTTTGGCAGAACGCGCGCGTGGATTTCTACCAAACGACGTGAAAAGCATGCCGATGCTGCTCTTTTTAACATCCGCACATGGATTTGTGCCAAAGCGCGTTTTAAGCATGCGCATGCATCTTTTGGTAGACGCGGACGCAGTTTTCTGCAAAACCACACGATAGGCATGCAAATGGTGCTTTTGGCAGAACGCGCGTGTGGATTTCTACCAAACGACGTGAAAAGCATGCCGATGCTGCTCTTTTTAGCACCCGCACATGGATTTGTGCCAAAGCGCGTTTTAAGCATGCGCATGCATCTTTTGGTAGACGCGGACGCAGTTTTCTGCAAAACCACACGATATGCATGCAAATGGTGCTTTTGGCAGAACGCGCGCGTGGATTTCTACCAAACGACGTGAAAAGCATGCCGACGCTGCTCTTTTTAACATCCGCACATGGATTTGTGCCAAAGCGCGTTTTAAGCATGCGCATGCATCTTTTGGTAGACGCGGACGCAGTTTTCTGCAAAACCACACGATATGCATGCAAATGGTGCTTTTGGCAGAACGCGCGTGTGGATTTCTACCAAACGACGTGAAAAGCATGCCGATGCTGCTCTTTTTAGCACCCGCACATGGATTTGTGCCAAAACGCGTTTTAAGCATGCGCAAGCATCTTTTGGTAGACGCGGACGCAGTTTTCTGCAAAACCACACGATATGCATGCAAATGGTGCTTTTGGAACAACGCGCGCGTGGATTTCTACCAAACGACGTGAAAAGCATGCCGATGCTGCTCTTTTTAACATCCGCACATGGATTTGTGCCAAAGCGCGTTTTAAGCATGCGCATGCATCTTTTGGTAGACGCGGACGCAGTTTTCTGCAAAACCACACGATTGGCATGCAAATGGTGCTTTTTGCAGAACGCGCGTGTGGATTTCTACCAAACGACGTGAAAAGCATGCCGATGCTGCTCTTTTTAGCACCCGGACATGGATTTGTGCCAAAACGCGTTTTAAGCATGCGCATGCATCTTTTGGTAGACGCGGACGCAGTTTTCTGCAAAACCACACGATATGCATGCAAATGGTGCTTTTGGCAGAACGCGCGCGTGGATTTCTACCAAACGACGTGAAAAGCATGCCGATGCTGCTCTTTTTAACATCCGCACATGGATTTGTGCCAAAACGCGTTTTAAGCATGCGCATGCATCTTTTGGTAGACGCGGACGCAGTTTTCTGCAAAACCACACGATAGGCATGCAAATGGTGCTTTTGGCAGAACGCGCGCGTGGATTTCTACCAAACGACGTGAAAAGCATGCCGATGCTGCTCTTTTTAGCACCCGCACATGGATTTGTGCCAAAACGCGTTTTTAGCATGCACATGCATCTTTTGGTAGACGCGGACGCAGTTTTCTGCAAAACCACACGATATGCATGGAAATGGTGCTTTTGGCAGAACGCGCGTGTGGATTTCTACCAAACGACGTGAAAAGCATGCCGATGCTGCTCTTTTTAGCACCCGCACATGGATTTGTGCCAAAACGCGTTTTAAGCATGCGCATGCATCTTTTGGTAGACGCGGACGCAGTTTTCTGCAAAACCACACGATAGGCATGCAAATGGTGCTTTTGGCAGAACGCGCGTGTGGATTTCTACCAAACGACGTGAAAAGCATGCCGATGCTGCTCTTTTTAGCACCCGCACATGGATTTGTGCCAAAGCGCGTTTTAAGCATGCGCATGCATCTTTTGGTAGACGCGGACGCAGTTTTCTGCAAAACCACACGATATGCATGCAAATGGTGCTTTTGGCAGAACGCGCGTGTGGATTTCTGCCAAACGACGTGAAAAGCATGCCGATGCTGCTCTTTTTAGCACCCGCACATGGATTTGTGCCAAAACGCGTTTTAAGCATGCGCATGCATCTTTTGGTAGACGCGGACGCAGTTTTCTGCAAAACCACACGATATGCATGCAAATGGTGCTTTTGGCAGAACGCGCGCGTGGATTTCTACCAAACGACGTGAAAAGCATGCCGATGCTGCTCTTTTTAACATCCGCACATGGATTTGTGCCAAAGCGCGTTTTAAGCATGCGCATGCATCTTTTGGTAGACGCGGACGCAGTTTTCTGCAAAACCACACGATAGGCATGCAAATGGTGCTTTTGGCAGAACGCGCGTGTGGATTTCTACCAAACGACGTGAAAAGCATGCCGATGCTGCTCTTTTTAGCACCCGCACATGGATTTGTGCCAAAACGCGTTTTAAGCATGCGCATGCATCTTTTGGTAGACGCGGACGCAGTTTTCTGCAAAACCACACGATATGCATGCAAATGGTGCTTTTGGCAGAACGCGCGCGTGGATTTCTACCAAACGACGTGAAAAGCATGCCGATGCTGCTCTTTTTAACATCCGCACATGGATTTGTGCCAAAACGCGTTTTAAGCATGCGCATGCATCTTTTGGTAGACGCGGACGCAGTTTTCTGCAAAACCACACGATAGGCATGCAAATGGTGCTTTTGGCAGAACGCGCGCGTGGATTTCTACCAAACGACGTGAAAAGCATGCCGATGCTGCTCTTTTTAGCACCCGCACATGGATTTGTGCCAAAACGCGTTTTTAGCATGCACATGCATCTTTTGGTAGACGCGGACGCAGTTTTCTGCAAAACCACACGATATGCATGCAAATGGTGGTTTTGGCAGAACGCGCGTGTGGATTTCTACCAAACGACGTGAAAAGCATGCCGATGCTGCTCTTTTTAACATCCGCACATGGATTTGTGCCAAAGCGCGTTTTAAGCATGCGCATGCATCTTTTGGTAGACGCGGACGCAGTTTTCTGCAAAACCACACGATAGGCATGCAAATGGTGCTTTTGGCAGAACGCGCGTGTGGATTTCTACCAAACGACGTGAAAAGCATGCCGATGCTGCTCTTTTTAGCACCCGCACATGGATTTGTGCCAAAACGCGTTTTAAGCATGCGCATGCATCTTTTGGTAGACGCGGACGCAGTTTTCTGCAAAACCACACGATATGCATGCAAATGGTGCTTTTGGCAGAACGCGCGCGTGGATTTCTACCAAACGACGTGAAAAGCATGCCGATGCTGCTCTTTTTAACATCCGCACATGGATTTGTGCCAAAGCGCGTTTTAAGCATGCGCATGCATCTTTTGGTAGACGCGGACGCAGTTTTCTGCAAAACCACACGATAGGCATGCAAATGGTGCTTTTGGCAGAACGCGCGTGTGGATTTCTACCAAACGACGTGAAAAGCATGCCGATGCTGCTCTTTTTAGCACCCGCACATGGATTTGTGCCAAAGCGCGTTTTAAGCATGCGCATGCATCTTTTGGTAGACGCGGACGCAGTTTTCTGCAAAACCACACGATATGCATGCAAATGGTGCTTTTGGCAGAACGCGCGCGTGGATTTCTACCAAACGACGTGAAAAGCATGCCGACGCTGCTCTTTTTAACATCCGCACATGGATTTGTGCCAAAGCGCGTTTTAAGCATGCGCATGCATCTTTTGGTAGACGCGGACGCAGTTTTCTGCAAAACCACACGATATGCATGCAAATGGTGCTTTTGGCAGAACGCGCGTGTGGATTTCTACCAAACGACGTGAAAAGCATGCCGATGCTGCTCTTTTTAGCACCCGCACATGGATTTGTGCCAAAACGCGTTTTAAGCATGCGCAAGCATCTTTTGGTAGACGCGGACGCAGTTTTCTGCAAAACCACACGATATGCATGCAAATGGTGCTTTTGGAACAACGCGCGCGTGGATTTCTACCAAACGACGTGAAAAGCATGCCGATGCTGCTCTTTTTAACATCCGCACATGGATTTGTGCCAAAGCGCGTTTTAAGCATGCGCATGCATCTTTTGGTAGACGCGGACGCAGTTTTCTGCAAAACCACACGATTGGCATGCAAATGGTGCTTTTTGCAGAACGCGCGTGTGGATTTCTACCAAACGACGTGAAAAGCATGCCGATGCTGCTCTTTTTAGCACCCGGACATGGATTTGTGCCAAAACGCGTTTTAAGCATGCGCATGCATCTTTTGGTAGACGCGGACGCAGTTTTCTGCAAAACCACACGATATGCATGCAAATGGTGCTTTTGGCAGAACGCGCGCGTGGATTTCTACCAAACGACGTGAAAAGCATGCCGATGCTGCTCTTTTTAACATCCGCACATGGATTTGTGCCAAAACGCGTTTTAAGCATGCGCATGCATCTTTTGGTAGACGCGGACGCAGTTTTCTGCAAAACCACACGATAGGCATGCAAATGGTGCTTTTGGCAGAACGCGCGCGTGGATTTCTACCAAACGACGTGAAAAGCATGCCGATGCTGCTCTTTTTAGCACCCGCACATGGATTTGTGCCAAAACGCGTTTTTAGCATGCACATGCATCTTTTGGTAGACGCGGACGCAGTTTTCTGCAAAACCACACGATATGCATGGAAATGGTGCTTTTGGCAGAACGCGCGTGTGGATTTCTACCAAACGACGTGAAAAGCATGCCGATGCTGCTCTTTTTAGCACCCGCACATGGATTTGTGCCAAAACGCGTTTTAAGCATGCGCATGCATCTTTTGGTAGACGCGGACGCAGTTTTCTGCAAAACCACACGATAGGCATGCAAATGGTGCTTTTGGCAGAACGCGCGTGTGGATTTCTACCAAACGACGTGAAAAGCATGCCGATGCTGCTCTTTTTAGCACCCGCACATGGATTTGTGCCAAAGCGCGTTTTAAGCATGCGCATGCATCTTTTGGTAGACGCGGACGCAGTTTTCTGCAAAACCACACGATATGCATGCAAATGGTGCTTTTGGCAGAACGCGCGTGTGGATTTCTGCCAAACGACGTGAAAAGCATGCCGATGCTGCTCTTTTTAGCACCCGCACATGGATTTGTGCCAAAACGCGTTTTAAGCATGCGCATGCATCTTTTGGTAGACGCGGACGCAGTTTTCTGCAAAACCACACGATATGCATGCAAATGGTGCTTTTGGCAGAACGCGCGCGTGGATTTCTACCAAACGACGTGAAAAGCATGCCGATGCTGCTCTTTTTAACATCCGCACATGGATTTGTGCCAAAGCGCGTTTTAAGCATGCGCATGCATCTTTTGGTAGACGCGGACGCAGTTTTCTGCAAAACCACACGATAGGCATGCAAATGGTGCTTTTGGCAGAACGCGTGCGTGGATTTCTACCAAACGACGTGAAAAGCATGCCGATGGTGCTCTTTTTAGCACCCGCACATGGATTTGTGCCAAAACGCGTTTTAAGCATGCGCATGCATCTTTTGGTAGACGGGGACGCAGTTTTCTGCAAAACCACACGATATGCATGCAAATGGTGCTTTTGGCAGAACGCGCGCGTGGATTTCTACCAAACGACGTGAAAAGCATGCCGATGCTGCTCTTTTTAACATCCGCACATGGATTTGTGCCAAAGCGCGTTTTAAGCATGCGCATGCATCTTTTGGTAGACGCGGACGCAGTTTTCTGCAAAACCACACGATAGGCATGCAAATGGTGCTTTTGGCAGAACGCGCGCGTGGATTTCTACCAAACGACGTGAAAAGCATGCCGATGCTGCTCTTTTTAGCACCCGCACATGGATTTGTGCCAAAACGCGTTTTAAGCATGCGCATGCATCTTTTGGTAGACGCGGACGCAGTTTTCTGCAAAACCACACGATATGCATGCAAATGGTGCTTTTGGCAGAACGCGCGCGTGGATTTCTACCAAACGACGTGAAAAGCATGCCGATGCTGCCCTTTTTAGCATCCGCACATGGATTTGTGCCAAAACGCGTTTTTAGCATGCACATGCATCTTTTGGTAGACGCGGACGCAGTTTTCTGCAAAACCACACGATAGGCATGCAAATGGTGCTTTTGGCAGAACACGCGCGTGGATTTCTACCAAACGACGTGAAAAGCATGCCGATGCTGCTCTTTTTAGCACCCGCACATGGATTTGTGCCAAAACGCGTTTTAAGCATGCGCATGCATCTTTTGGTAGACGGGGACGCAGTTTTCTGCAAAACCACACGATATGCATGCAAATGGTGCTTTTGGCAGAACGCGCGCGTGGATTTCTACCAAACGACGTGAAAAGCATGCGGATGCTGCTCTTTTTAGCACCCGCACATGGATTTGTGCCAAAACGCGTTTTTAGCATGCACATGCATCTTTTGGTAGACGCGGACGCAGTTTTCTGCAAAACCACACGATATGCATGCAAATGGTGCTTTTGGCAGAACGCGCGTGTGGATTTCTACCAAACGACGTGAAAAGCATGCCGATGCTGCTCTTTTTAGCACCCGCACATGGATTTGTGCCAAAACGCGTTTTAACCATGCGCATGCATCTTTTGGTAGACGCGGACGCAGTTTTCTGCAAAACCACACGATATGCATGCAAATGGTGCTTTTGGCAGAACGCGTGCGTGGATTTCTACCAAACGACGTGAAAAGCATGCCGATGCTGCTCTTTTTAACATCCGCACATGGATTTGTGCCAAAGCGCGTTTTAAGCATGCGCATGCATCTTTTGGTAGACGCGGACGCAGTTTTCTGCAAAACCACATGATATGCATGCAAATGGTGCTTTTGGCAGAACGCGCGCGTGGATTTCTACCAAACGACGTGAAAAGCATGCCGATGCTGCTCTTTTTAGCATCCGCACATGGATTTGTGCCAAAACGCGTTTTTAGCATGCACATGCATCTTTTGGTAGACGCGGACGCAGTTTTCTGCAAAACCACACGATAGGCATGCAAATGGTGCTTTTGGCAGAACGCGCGCGTGGATTTCTACCAAACGACGTGAAAAGCATGCCGATGCTGCTCTTTTTAGCACCCGCACATGGATTTGTGCCAAAACGCGTTTTAAGCATGCGCATGCATCTTTTGGTAGACGGGGACGCAGTTTTCTGCAAAACCACACGATATGCATGCAAATGGTGCTTTTGGCAGAACGCGCGCGTGGATTTCTACCAAACGACGTGAAAAGCATGCGGATGCTGCTCTTTTTAGCACCCGCACATGGATTTGTGCCAAAACGCGTTTTTAGCATGAACATGCATCTTTTGGTAGACGCGGACGCAGTTTTCTGCAAAACCACACGATATGCATGCAAATGGTGCTTTTGGCAGAACGCGCGTGTGGATTTCTACCAAACGACGTGAAAACCATGCCGATGCTGCTCTTTTTAGCACCCGCACATGGATTTGTGCCAAAACGCGTTTTAAGCATGCGCATGCATCTTTTGGTAGACGCGGACGCAGTTTTCTGCAAAACCACACGATATGCAGGCAAATGGTGCTTTTGGCAGAACGCGTGCGTGGATTTCTACCAAACGACGTGAAAAGCATGCCGATGCTGCTCTTTTTAACATCCGCACATGGATTTGTGCCAAAGCGCGTTTTAAGCATGCGCATGCATCTTTTGGTAGACGCGGACGCAGTTTTCTGCAAAACCACACGATAGGCATGCAAATGTTGCTTTTGGCAGAACGCGCGCGTGGATTTCTACCAAACGACGTGAAAAGCATGCCGATGCTGCTCTTTTTAGCACCCGCACATGGATTTGTGCCAAAACGCGTTTTAAGCATGCGCATACATCTTTTGGTAGACGCGGACGCAGTTTTCTGCAAAACCACACGATATGCATGCAAATGGTGCTTTTGGCAGAACGCGCGCGTGGATTTCTACCAAACGACGTGAACAGCATGCCGATGCTGCTCTTTTTAGCATCCGCACATGGATTTGTGCCAAAACGCGTTTTTAGCATGCACATGCATCTTTTGGTAGACGCGGACGCAGTTTTCTGCAAAACCACACGATAGGCATGCAAATGGTGCTTTTGGCAGAACGCGCGCGTGGATTTCTACCAAACGACGTGAAAAGCATGCCGATGCTGCTCTTTTTAGCACCCGCACATGGATTTGTGCCAAAACGCGTTTTTTGCATGCGCATGCATCTTTTGGTAGACGCGGACGCAGTTTTCTGCAAAACCACACGATATGCATGCAAATGGTGGTTTTGGCAGAACGCGCGCGTGGATTTCTACCAAACGACGTGAAAAGCATGCCGATGCTGCTCTTTTTAGCACCCGCACATGGATTTGTGCCAAAACGCGTTTTTAGCATGCACATGCATCTTTTGGTAGACGCGGACGCAGTTTTCTACAAAACCACACGATATGCATGCAAATGGTGCTTTTGGCAGAACGCGCGTGTGGATTTCTACCAAACGACGTGAAAAGCATGCCGATGCTGCTCTTTTTAGCACCCGCACATGGATTTGTGCCAAAACGCGTTTTAAGCATGCGCATGCATCTTTTGGTAGACGCGGACGCAGTTTTCTGCAAAACCACACGATATGCATGCAAATGGTGCTTTTGGCAGAACGCGCGCGTGGATTTCTACCAAACGACGTGAAAAGCATGCCGATGCTGCTCTTTTTAACATCCGCACATGGATTTGTGCCAAAACGCGCTTTAAGCATGCGCATGCATCTTTTGGTACACGCGGACGCAGTTTTCTGCAAAACCACACGATAGGCATGCAAATGGTGCTTTTGGCAGAACGCGCGCGTGGATTTCTACCAAACGACGTGAAAAGCATGCCGATGCTGCTCTTTTTAGCACCCGCACATGGATTTGTGCCAAAACGCGTTTTAAGCATGCGCATGCATGTTTTGGTAGACGGGGACGCAGCTTTCTGCAAAACCACACGATATGCATGCAAATGGTGCTTTTGGCAGAATGCGCGCGTGGATTTCTACCAAACGACGTGAAAAGCATGCGGATGCTGCTCTTTTTAGCACCCGCACATGGATTTGTGCCAAAACGCGTTTTTAGCATGCACATGCATCTTTTGGTAGACGCGGACGCAGTTTTCTGCAAAACCACACGATATGCATGCAAATGGTGCTTTTGGCAGAACGCGCGTGTGGATTTCTACCAAACGACGTGAAAAGCATGCCGATGCTGCTCTTTTTAGCACCCGCACATGGATTTGTGCCAAAACGCGTTTTAAGCATGGGCATGCATCTTTTGGTAGACGCGGACGCAGTTTTCTGCAAAACCACACGATATGCATGCAAATGGTGCTTTTGGCAGAACGCGCGCGTGGATTTCTACCAAACGACGTGAAAAGCATGCCGATGCTGCTCTTTTTAACATCCGCACATAGATTTGTGCCAAAACGCGTTTTAAGCATGCGCATGCATCTTTTGGTAGACGCGGACGCAGTTTTCTGCAAAACCACACGATATGCATGCAAATGGTGCTTTTGGCAGAACGCGCGTGTGGATTTCTACCAAACGACGTGAAAAGCATGCCGATGCTGCTCTTTTTAGCACCCGCACATGGATTTGTGCCAAAACGCGTTTTAAGCATGCGCATGCATCTTTTGGTAGACGCGGACGCAGTTTTCTGCAAAACCACACGACATGCATGCAAATGGTGCTTTTGGCAGAACGCGCGCGTGGATTTCTACTAAACGACGTGAAAAGCATGCCGATGCTGCTCTTTTTAACATCCGCACATGGATTTGTGCCAAAACGCGTTTTAAGCGTGCGCATGCATCTTTTGGTACACGCGGACGCAGTTTTCTGCAAAACCACACTATAGGCATGCAAATGGTGCTTTTGGCAGAACGCGCGCGTGGATTTCTACCAAACGACGTGAAAAGCATGCCGATGCTGCTCTTTTTAGCACCCGCACATGGATTTGTGCCAAAACGCGTTTTAAGCATGCGCATGCATCTTTTGGTAGACGCGGACGCAGCTTTCTGCAAAACCACACGATATGCATGCAAATGGTGCTTTTGGCAGAACGCGCGCGTGTATTTCTACCAAACGACGTGAAAAGCATGCCGATGCTGCTCTTTTTAACATCCGCACATGGATTTGTGCCAAAACGCGTTTTAAGCATGCGCATGCATCTTTTGGTAGACGCGGACGCAGTTTTCTGCAAAACCACACGATAGGCATGCAAATGGTGCTTTTGGCAGAACGCGCGCGTGGATTTCTACCAAACGACGTGAAAAGCATGCCGATGCTGCTCTTTTTAGCACCCGCACATGGATTTGTGCCAAAACGCGTTTTAAGCATGCGCATGAATCTTTTGGTAGACGCGGACGCAGTTTTCTGCAAAACCACACGATATGCATGCAAATGGTGCTTTTCGCAGAACGCTCGCGTGGATTTCTACCAAACGACGTGAAAAGCATGCCGATGCTGCTCTTTTTAACATCCGCACATGGATTTGTGCCAAAACGCGTTTTAAGCATGCGCATGCATCTTTTGGTAGACGCGGACGCAGTTTTCTGCATAACCACACGATAGGCATGCAAATGGTGCTTTTCGCAGAACGCGCGCGTGGATTTCTACCAAACGACGTGAAAAGCATGCCGATGCTGCTCTTTTTAGCACCCGCACATGGATTTGTGCCAAAACGCGTTTTAAGCATGCGCATGCATCTTTTGGTAGA
The DNA here is from genome assembly GCF_050947875.1 of Dermacentor variabilis. NCBI lineage: Eukaryota > Metazoa > Arthropoda > Arachnida > Ixodida > Ixodidae > Dermacentor > Dermacentor variabilis. The sequence continues at coordinate 106,772 of NW_027460832.1, forward strand.
CGCGGACGCAGTTTTCTGCAAATCCACACGATATGCATGCAAATGGTGCTTTTGGCAGAACGCGCGCGTGGATTTCTACCAAACGACGTGAAAAGCATGCCGATGCTGCTCTTTTTAGCACCCGCACATGGATTTGTGCCAAAGCGCGTTTTAAGCATTCGCATGCATCTTTTGGTAGACGCGGATGCAGTTTTCTGCAAAACCACACGATAGGCATGCAAATGGTGCTTTTGGCAGAACGCGCGCGTGGATTTCTACCAAACGACGTGAAAAGCATGCCGATGCTGCTCTTTTTAGCACCCGCACATGGATTTGTGCCAAAACGCGTTTTAAGCATGCGCATGCATCTTTTGGTAGACGCGGAATGCAGTTTTATGCAAAACCACACGATATGCATGCAAATGGTGGTTTTGGCAGAACGCGCGCGTGGATTTCTACCAAACGACGTGAAAAGCATGCCGATGCTGCTCTTTTTAGCACCCGCACATGGATTTGTGCCAAAACGCGTTTTTAGCATGCACATGCATCTTTTGGTAGACGCGGACGCAGTTTTCTGCAAAACCACACGATATGCATGCAAATGGTGCTTTTGGCAGAACGCGCGTGTGGATTTCTACCAAACGACGTGAAAAGCATGCCGATGCTGCTCTTTTTAGCACCCGCACATGGATTTGTGCCAAAACGCGTTTTAAGCATGCGCATGCATCTTTTGGTAGACGCGGACGCAGTTTTCTGCAAAACCACACGATAGGCATGCAAATGGTGCTTTTGGCAGAACGCGCGCGTGGATTTCTACCAAACGACGTGAAAAGCATGCCGATGCTGCTCTTTTTAGCACCCGCACATGGATTTGTGCCAAAACGCGTTTTAAGCATGCGCATGCATCTTTTGGTAGACGCGGACGCAGTTTTCTGCAAAACCACACGATAGGCATGCAAATGGTGCTTTTGGCAGAACGCGCGCGTGGATTTCTGCCAAACGACGTGAAAAGCATGCCGATGCTGCTCTTTTTAGCACCCGCACATGGATTTGTGCCAAAACGCGTTTTAACCATGCGCATGCATCTTTTGGTAGACGCGGACGCAGTTTTCTGCAAAACCACACGATAGGCATGTAAATGGTGCTTTTGGCAGAACGCGCGCGTGGATTTCTACCAAACGACGTGAAAAGCATGCGGATGCTGCTCTTTTTAGCACCCGCACATGGATTTGTGCCAAAACGCGTTTTAAGCATGCGCATGCATCTTTTGGTAGACGCGGACGCAGTTTTCTGCAAAACTACACGATATGCATGCAAATGGTGCTTTTCGCAGAACGCGCGCGTGGATTTCTACCAAACGACGTGAAAAGCATGCGGATGCTGCTCTTTTTAGCACCCGCACATGGATTTGTGCCAAAACGCGTTTTAAGCATGCGCATGCATCTTTTGGTAGACGCGGACGCAGTTTTCTGCAAAACTACACGATATGCATGCAAATGGTGCTTTTCGCAGAACGCGCGTGTGGATTTCTACCAAACGACGTGAAAAGCATGCCGATGCTGCTCTTTTTAGCACCCGCACATGGATTTGTGCCAAAACGCGTTTTAAGCATGCGCATGCATCTTTTGGTAGACGCGGACGCAGTTTTCTGCAAAACCACACGATAGGCATGCAAATGGTGCTTTTGGCAGAACGCGCGCATGGATTTCTACCAAACGACGTGAAAAGCATGCCGATGCTGCTCTTTTTAGCACCCGCACGTGGATTTGTGCCAAAACGCGTTTTAAGCATGAGCATGCATCTTTTGGTAGACGCGGACGCAGTTTTCTGCAAAACCACACGATATGCATGCAAATGGTGGTTTTGGCAGAACGCGCGCGTGGATTTCTACCAAACGACGTGAAAAGCATGCCGATGCTGCTCTTTTTAGCACCCGCACATGGATTTGTGCCAAAACGCGTTTTTAGCATGCACATGCATCTTTTGGTAGACGCGGACGCAGTTTTCTGCAAAACCACACGATATGCATGCAAATGGTGCTTTTGGCAGAACGCGCGTGTGGATTTCTACCAAACGACGTGAAAAGCATGCCGATGCTGCTCTTTTTAGCACCCGCACATGGATTTGTGCCAAAACGCGTTTTAAGCATGCGCATGCATCTTTTGGTAGACGCGGACGCAGTTTTCTGCAAAACCACACGATATGCATGCAAATGGTGCTTTTGGCAGAACGCGCGCGTGGATTTCTACCAAACGACGTGAAAACCATGCCGATGCTGCTCTTTTTAGCAGCCGCACATGGATTTGTGCCAAAACGCGTTTTAAGCATGCGCATGCATCTTTTGGTAGACGCGGACGCAGTTTTCTGCAAAACCACACGATATGCATGCAAATGGTGCTTTTGGCAGAACGCGCGCTTGGATTTCTACCAAACGACGTGAAAAGCATGCCGATGCTGCTCTTTTTAACATCCGCACATGGATTTGTGCCAAAGCGCGTTTTAAGCATGCGCATGCATCTTTTGGTAGACGCGGACGCAGTTTTCTGCAAAACCACACGATAGGCATGCAAATGGTGCTTTTGGCAGAACGCGCGCGTGGATTTCTACCAAACGACGTGAAAAGCATGCCGATGCTGCTCTTTTTAGCACCCGCACATGGATTTGTGCCAAAAAGCGTTTTAAGCATGCGCATGCATCTTTTGGCAGACGCGGACGCAGTTTTCTGCAAAACCACACGATATGCATGCAAATGGTGGTTTTGGCAGAACGCGCGCGTGGATTTCTACCAAACGACGTGAAAAGCATGCCGATGCTGCTCTTTTTAGCACCCGCACATGGATTTGTGCCAAAACGCGTTTTAAGCATGCGCATGCATCTTTTGGCAGACGCGGACGCAGTTTTCTGCAAAACCACACGATATGCATGCAAATGGTGCTTTTCGCAGAACGCGCGCGTGGATTTCTACCAAACGACGTGAAAAGCATGCCGATGCTGCTCTTTTTAACATCCGCACATGGATTTGTGCCAAAACGCGTTTTGAGCATGCGCATGCATCTTTTGGTAGACGCGGACGCAGTTTTCTGCAAAACCACACGATAGGCATGCAAATGGTGCTTTTGGCAGAACGCGCGCGTGGATTTCTACCAAACGACGTGAAAAGCATGCCGATGCTGCTCTTTTTAACATCCGCACATGGATTTGTGCCAAAGCGCGTTTTAAGCATGCGCATGCATCTTTTGGTAGACGCGGACGCAGTTTTCTGCAAAACCACACGATAGGCATCCAAATGGTGCTTTTGGCAGAACGCGCGCGTAGATTTCTACCAAACGACGCGAAAAGCATGCCGATGCTGCTCTTTTTAGCACCCGCACATGGCTTTGTGCCAAAACGCGTTTTAAGCATGCGCATGCATCTTTTGGTAGACGCGGACGCAGTTTTCTGCAAAACCACACGATATGCATGCAAATGGTGCTTTTGGCAGAACGCGCGCGTGGATTTCTACCAAACGACGTGAAAAGCGCGCCGATGCTGCTCTTTTTAGCATCCGCACATGGATTTGTGCCAAAACGCGTTTTTAGCATGCACATGCATCTTTTGGAAGACGCGGACGCAGTTTTCTGCAAAACCACACGATAGGCATGCAAATGGTGTTTTTGGCAGAACGCGCGCGTGGATTTCTACCAAACGACGTGAAAAGCATGCCGATGCTGCTCTTTTTAGCACCCGCACATGGATTTGTGCCAAAACGCGTTTTAAGCATGCGCATGCATCTTTTGGTAGACGCGGACGCAGTTTTCTGCAAAACCACACGATATGCATGCAAATGGTGGTTTTGGCAGAACGCGCGCGTGGATTTCTACCAAACGACGTGAAAAGCATGCCGATGCTGCTCTTTTTAGCACCCGCACATGGATTTGTGCCAAAACGCGTTTTTAGCATGCACATGCATCTTTTGGTAGACGCGGACGCAGTTTTCTGCAAAACCACACGATATGCATGCAAATGGTGCTTTTGGCAGAACGCGCGTGTGGATTTCTACCAAACGACGTGAAAAGCATGCCGATGCTGCTCTTTTTAGCACCCGCACATGGATTTGTGCCAAAACGCGTTTTAAGCATGCGCATGCATCTTTTGGTAGACGCGAACGCAGTTTTCTGCAAAACCACACGATATGCATGCAAATGGTGCTTTTGGCAGAACGCGCGCGTGGATTTCTACCGAACGACGTGAAAAGCATGCCGATGCTGCTCTTTTTAACATCCGCACATGGATTTGTGCCAAAACGCGTTTTAAGCATGCGCATGCATCTTTTGGTACACGCGGACGCAGTTTTCTGCAAAACCACACGATAGGCATGCAAATGGTGCTTTTGGCAGAACGCGCGTGTGGATTTCTACCAAACGACGTGAAAAGCATGCCGATGCTGCTCTTTTTAGCACCCGCACATGGATTTGTGCCAAAACGCGTTTTAAGCATGCGCATGCATCTTTTGGTAGACGCGGACGCAGCTTTCTGCAAAACCACACGATATGCATGCAAATGGTGCTTTTGGCAGAACGCGCGCGTGTATTTCTACCAAACGACGTGAAAAGCATGCCGATGCTGCTCTTTTTAACATCTGCACATGGATTTGTGCCAAAACGCGTTTTAAGCATGCGCATGCATCTTTTGGTAGACACGGACGCAGTTTTCTGCAAAACCACACGATAGGCATGCAAATGGTGCTTTTGGCAGAATGCGCGCGTGGATTTCTACCAAACGACGTGAAAAGCATGCCGATGCTGCTCTTTTTAGCACCCGCACATGGATTTGTGCCAAAACGCGTTTTAAGCATGCGCATGAATCTTTTGGTAGACGCGGACGCAGTTTTCTGCAAAACCACACGATATGCATGCAAATGGTGCTTTTCGCAGAACGCGCGCGTGGATTTCTACCAAACGACGTGAAAAGCATGCCGATGCTGCTCTTTTTAACATCCGCACATGGATTTGTGCCAAAACGCGTTTTAAGCATGCGCATGCATCTTTTGGTAGACGCGGACGCAGTTTTCTGCATAACCACACGATAGGCATGCAAATGGTGCTTTTGGCAGAACGCGGGCGTGGATTTCTACCAAACGACGCGAAAAGCATGCCGATGCTGCTCTTTTTAGCACCCGCACATGGATTTGTGCCAAAACGCGTTTTAAGCATGCGGATGCATCTTTTGGTAGAGGCGGACGCAGTTTTCTGCAAAACCACACGATATGCATGCAAATGGTGCTTTTGGCAGAACGCGCGCGTGGATTTCTACCAAACGACGTGAAAAGCATGCCGATGCTGCTCTTTCTAACATCCGCACATGGCTTTGTGCCAAAGCGCGTTTTAAGCATGCGCATGCATCTTTTGGTAGACGCGGATGCAGTTTTCTGCAAAACCACACGATAGGCATGCAAAGGGTGCTTTTGGCAGAACGCGCGCGTGGATTTCTACCAAACGACGTGAAAAGCATGCCGATGCTGCTCTTTTTAGCACCCGCACATGGATTTGTGCCAAAACGCGTTCTAAGCATGCGCATGCATCTTTTGGTAGACACGGAAGCAGTTTTCTGCAAAACCACACGATATGCATGCAAATGGTGGTTTTGGCAGGACGCGCGCGTGGATTTCTACCAAACGACGTGAAAAGCATGCCGATGCTGCTCTTTTTAGCACCCGCACATGGATTTGTGCCAAAACGCGTTTTTAGCATGCACATGCATCTTTTGGTAGACGCGGACGCAGTTTTCTGCAAAACCACACGATAGGCATGCAAATGGTGCTTTTGGCAGAACGCGCGCGTGGATTTCTACCAAACGACGTGAAAAGCATGCCGATGCTGCTCTTTTTAGCACCCGCACATGGATTTGTGCCAAAACGCGTTTTAAGCATGCGCATGCATCTTTTGGTAGACGCGGACGCAGCTTTCTGCAAAACCACACGATATGCATGCAAATGGTGCTTTTGGCAGAACGCGCGCGTGGATTTCTACCAAACGACGTGAAAAGCATGCCGATGCTGCTCTTTTTAGCACCCGCACATGGATTTGTGCCAAAACGCGTTTTAAGCATGCGCATGCATCTTTTGGTAGACGCGGACGCAGCTTTCTGCAAAACCACACGATATGCATGCAAATGGTGCTTTTGGCAGAACGCGCGCGTGTATTTCTACCAAACGACGTGAAAAGCATGCCGATGCTGCTCTTTTTAACATCTGCACATGGATTTGTGCCAAAACGCGTTTTAAGCATGCGCATGCATCTTTTGGTAGACGCGGACGCAGTTTTCTGCAAAACCACACGATAGGCATGCAAATGGTGCTTTTGGCAGAACGCGCGCGTGGATTTCTGCCAAACGACGTGAAAAGCATGCCGATGCTGCTCTTTTTAGCACCCGCACATGGATTTGTGCCAAAACGCGTTTTAAGCATGCACATGAATCTTTTGGTAGACGCGGACGCAGTTTTCTGCAAAAGCACACGATATGCATGCAAATCGTGCTTTTCGCAGAACGCGCGCGTGGATTTCTACCAAACGACGTGAAAAGCATGCCGATACTGCTCTTTTTAGCACCCGCACATGGATTTGTGCCAAAACGCGTTCTAAGCATGCGCATGCATCTTTTGGTAGACACGGAAGCAGTTTTCTGCAAAACCACACGATATGCATGCAAATGGTGGTTTTGGCAGGACGCGCGCGTGGATTTCTACCAAACGACGTGAAAAGCATGCCGATGCTGCTCTTTTTAACATCTGCACATGGATTTGTGCCAAAACGCGTTTTAAGCATGCGCATGCATCTTTTGGTAGACACGGACGCAGTTTTCTGCAAAACCACACGATAGGCATGCAAATGGTGCTTTTGGCAGAATGCGCGCGTGGATTTCTACCAAACGACGTGAAAAGCATGCCGATGCTGCTCTTTTTAGCACCCGCACATGGATTTGTGCCAAAACGCGTTTTAAGCATGCGCATGCATCTTTTGGTAGACGCGGACGCAGCTTTCTGCAAAACCACACGATATGCATGCAAATGGTGCTTTTGGCAGAACGCGCGCGTGTATTTCTACCAAACGACGTGAAAAGCATGCCGATGCTGCTCTTTTTAACATCTGCACATGGATTTGTGCCAAAACGCGTTTTAAGCATGCGCATGCATCTTTTGGTAGACACGGACGCAGTTTTCTGCAAAACCACACGATAGGCATGCAAATGGTGCTTTTGGCAGAATGCGCGCGTGGATTTCTACCAAACGACGTGAAAAGCATGCCGATGCTGCTCTTTTTAGCACCCGCACATGGATTTGTGCCAAAACGCGTTTTAAGCATGCGCATGCATCTTTTGGTAGACGCGGACGCAGTTTTCTGCAAAACCACACGATATGCATGCAAATGGTGGTTTTGGCAGAACGCGCGCGTGGATTTCTACCAAACGACGTGAAAAGCATGCCGATGCTGCTCTTTTTAGCACCCGCACATGGATTTGTGCCAAAACGCGTTTTTAGCATGCACATGCATCTTTTGGTAGACGCGGACGCAGTTTTCTGCAAAACCACACGATATGCATGCAAATGGTGCTTTTGGCAGAACGCGCGTGTGGATTTCTACCAAACGACGTGAAAAGCATGCCGATGCTGCTCTTTTTAGCACCCGCACATGGATTTGTGCCAAAACGCGTTTTAAGCATGCGCATGCATCTTTTGGTAGACGCGAACGCAGTTTTCTGCAAAACCACACGATATGCATGCAAATGGTGCTTTTGGCAGAACGCGCGCGTGGATTTCTACCGAACGACGTGAAAAGCATGCCGATGCTGCTCTTTTTAACATCCGCACATGGATTTGTGCCAAAACGCGTTTTAAGCATGCGCATGCATCTTTTGGTACACGCGGACGCAGTTTTCTGCAAAACCACACGATAGGCATGCAAATGGTGCTTTTGGCAGAACGCGCGTGTGGATTTCTACCAAACGACGTGAAAAGCATGCCGATGCTGCTCTTTTTAGCACCCGCACATGGATTTGTGCCAAAACGCGTTTTAAGCATGCGCATGCATCTTTTGGTAGACGCGGACGCAGCTTTCTGCAAAACCACACGATATGCATGCAAATGGTGCTTTTGGCAGAACGCGCGCGTGTATTTCTACCAAACGACGTGAAAAGCATGCCGATGCTGCTCTTTTTAACATCTGCACATGGATTTGTGCCAAAACGCGTTTTAAGCATGCGCATGCATCTTTTGGTAGACACGGACGCAGTTTTCTGCAAAACCACACGATAGGCATGCAAATGGTGCTTTTGGCAGAATGCGCGCGTGGATTTCTACCAAACGACGTGAAAAGCATGCCGATGCTGCTCTTTTTAGCACCCGCACATGGATTTGTGCCAAAACGCGTTTTAAGCATGCGCATGAATCTTTTGGTAGACGCGGACGCAGTTTTCTGCAAAACCACACGATATGCATGCAAATGGTGCTTTTCGCAGAACGCGCGCGTGGATTTCTACCAAACGACGTGAAAAGCATGCCGATGCTGCTCTTTTTAACATCCGCACATGGATTTGTGCCAAAACGCGTTTTAAGCATGCGCATGCATCTTTTGGTAGACGCGGACGCAGTTTTCTGCATAACCACACGATAGGCATGCAAATGGTGCTTTTGGCAGAACGCGGGCGTGGATTTCTACCAAACGACGCGAAAAGCATGCCGATGCTGCTCTTTTTAGCACCCGCACATGGATTTGTGCCAAAACGCGTTTTAAGCATGCGGATGCATCTTTTGGTAGAGGCGGACGCAGTTTTCTGCAAAACCACACGATATGCATGCAAATGGTGCTTTTGGCAGAACGCGCGCGTGGATTTCTACCAAACGACGTGAAAAGCATGCCGATGCTGCTCTTTCTAACATCCGCACATGGCTTTGTGCCAAAGCGCGTTTTAAGCATGCGCATGCATCTTTTGGTAGACGCGGATGCAGTTTTCTGCAAAACCACACGATAGGCATGCAAAGGGTGCTTTTGGCAGAACGCGCGCGTGGATTTCTACCAAACGACGTGAAAAGCATGCCGATGCTGCTCTTTTTAGCACCCGCACATGGATTTGTGCCAAAACGCGTTCTAAGCATGCGCATGCATCTTTTGGTAGACACGGAAGCAGTTTTCTGCAAAACCACACGATATGCATGCAAATGGTGGTTTTGGCAGGACGCGCGCGTGGATTTCTACCAAACGACGTGAAAAGCATGCCGATGCTGCTCTTTTTAGCACCCGCACATGGATTTGTGCCAAAACGCGTTTTTAGCATGCACATGCATCTTTTGGTAGACGCGGACGCAGTTTTCTGCAAAACCACACGATAGGCATGCAAATGGTGCTTTTGGCAGAACGCGCGCGTGGATTTCTACCAAACGACGTGAAAAGCATGCCGATGCTGCTCTTTTTAGCACCCGCACATGGATTTGTGCCAAAACGCGTTTTAAGCATGCGCATGCATCTTTTGGTAGACGCGGACGCAGCTTTCTGCAAAACCACACGATATGCATGCAAATGGTGCTTTTGGCAGAACGCGCGCGTGGATTTCTACCAAACGACGTGAAAAGCATGCCGATGCTGCTCTTTTTAGCACCCGCACATGGATTTGTGCCAAAACGCGTTTTAAGCATGCGCATGCATCTTTTGGTAGACGCGGACGCAGCTTTCTGCAAAACCACACGATATGCATGCAAATGGTGCTTTTGGCAGAACGCGCGCGTGTATTTCTACCAAACGACGTGAAAAGCATGCCGATGCTGCTCTTTTTAACATCTGCACATGGATTTGTGCCAAAACGCGTTTTAAGCATGCGCATGCATCTTTTGGTAGACGCGGACGCAGTTTTCTGCAAAACCACACGATAGGCATGCAAATGGTGCTTTTGGCAGAACGCGCGCGTGGATTTCTGCCAAACGACGTGAAAAGCATGCCGATGCTGCTCTTTTTAGCACCCGCACATGGATTTGTGCCAAAACGCGTTTTAAGCATGCACATGAATCTTTTGGTAGACGCGGACGCAGTTTTCTGCAAAAGCACACGATATGCATGCAAATCGTGCTTTTCGCAGAACGCGCGCGTGGATTTCTACCAAACGACGTGAAAAGCATGCCGATACTGCTCTTTTTAACATCCGCACATGGATTTGTGCCAAAACGCGTTTTAAGCATGCGCATGCATCTTTTGGTGGACGCGGACGCAGTTTTCTGCATAACCACACGATAGGCATGCAAACGGTGCTTTTGGCAGAACGCGCGCGTGGATTTCTACCAAACGACGTGAAAAGCATGCCGATGCTGCTCTTTTTAGCACCCGCACATGGATTTGTGCCAAAACGCGTTTTAAGCATGCGCATGCATCTTTTGGTAGAGGCGGACGCAGTTTTCTGCAAAACCACACGATATGCATGCAAATGGTGCTTTTGGCAGAACGCGCGCGTGGATTTCTACCAAACGACGTGAAAAGCATGCCGATGCTGCTCTTTTTAACATCCGCACATGGATTTGTGCCAAAGCGCGTTTTAAGCATGCGCATGCATCTTTTGGTAGACGCGGATGCAGTTTTCTGCAAAACCACACGATAGGCATGCAAATGGTGCTTTTGGCAGAACGCGCGCGTGGATTTCTACCAAACGACGTGAAAAGCATGCCGATGCTGCTCTTTTTAGCACCCGCACATGGATTTGTGCCAAAACGCGTTCTAAGCATGCGCATGCATCTTTTGGTAGACGCGGACGCAGTTTTCTGCAAAACCACACGATATGCATGCAAATGGTGGTTTTGGCAGAACGCGCGCGTGGATTTCTACCAAACGACGTGAAAAGCATGCCGATGCTGCTCTTTTTAGCACCCGCACATGGATTTGTGCCAAAACGCGTTTTTAGCATGCACATGCATCTTTTGGTAGACGCGGACGCAGTTTTCTGCAAAACCACACGATAGGCATGCAAATGGTGCTTTTGGCAGAACGCGCGCGTGGATTTCTACCAAACGACGTGAAAAGCATGCCGATGCTGCTCTTTTTAGCACCCGCACATGGATTTGTGCCAAAACGCGTTTTAAGCATGCGCATGCATCTTTTGGTAGACGCGGACGCAGTTTCCTGCAAAACCACACGATGTGCATGCAAATGGTGCTTTTGGCAGTACGCGTGCGTGGATTTCTACCAAACGACGTGAGAAGCATGCCGATGCTGCTCTTTTTAACATCCGCACATGGATTTGTGCCAAAGCGCGTTTTAAGCATGCGCATGCATCTTTTGGTAGACGCGGACGCAGTTTTCTGCAAAACCACACGATAGGCATGCAAATGGTGCTTTTGGCAGAACGCGCGCGTGGATTTCTACCAAACGACGTGAAAAGCATGCCGATGCTGCTCTTTTTAGCACCCGCACATGGATTTGTGCCAAAACGCGTTTTAAGCATGCGCATGCATCTTTTGGTAGACGCGGACGCAGTTTTCTGCAAAACCACACGATATGCATGCAAATGGTGCTTTTGGCAGAACGCGCGCGTGGATTTCTACCAAACGACGTGAAAAGCATGCCGATGCTGCTCTTTTTAGCATCCGCACATGGATTTGTGCCAAAACGCGTTTTTAGCATGCACATGCATCTTTTGGTAGACGCGGACGCAGTTTTCTGCAAAACCACACGATAGGCATGCAAATGGTGCTTTTGGCAGAACGCGCGCGTGGATTTCTACCAAACGACGTGAAAAGCATGCCGATGCTGCTCTTTTTAGCACCCGCACATGGATTTGTGCCAAAACGCGTTTTTAGCATGCACATGCATCTTTTGGTAGACGCGGACGCAGTTTTCTGCAAAACCACACGATATGCATGCAAATGGTGCTTTTGGCAGAACGCGCGTGTGGATTTCTACCAAACGACGTGAAAAGCATGCCGATGCTGCTCTTTTTAGCACCCGCACATGGATTTGTGCCAAAACGCGTTTTAAGCATGCGCATGCATCTTTAGGTAGACGCGGACGCAGTTTTCTGCAAAACCACACGATAGGCATGCAAATGGTGCTTTTGGCAGAACGCGCGCGTGGATTTCTACCAAACGACGTGAAAAGCATGCCGATGCTGCTCTTTTTAGCACCCGCACATGGATTTGTGCCAAAACGCGTTTTAAGCATGCGCATGCATCTTTTGGTAGACGCGGACGCAGTTTTCTGCAAAACCACACGATATGCATGCAAATGGTGCTTTTGGCAGAACGCGCGCGTGGATTTCTACCAAACGACGTGAAAAGCATGCCGATGCTGCTCTTTTTAACATCCGCACATGGATTTGTGCCAAAACGCGTTTTAAGCATGCGCATGCATCTTTTGGTACACGCGGACGCAGTTTTCTGCAAAACCACACGATAGGCATGCAAATGGTGCTTTTGGCAGAACGCGCGCGTGGATTTCTACCAAACGACGTGAAAAGCATGCCGATGCTGCTCTTTTTAGCACCCGCACATGGATTTGTGCCAAAACGCGTTTTAAGCATGCGCATGCATCTTTTGGTAGACGCGGACGCAGCTTTCTGCAAAACCACACGATATGCATGCAAATGGTGCTTTTGGCAGAACGCGCGCGTGTATTTCTACCAAACGACGTGAAAAGCATGCCGATGCTGCTCTTTTTAACATCTGCACATGGATTTGTGCCAAAACGCGTTTTAAGCATGCGCATGCATCTTTTGGTAGACGCGGACACAGTTTTCTGCAAAACCACACAATAGGCATGCAAATGGTGCTTTTGGCAGAACGCGCGCGTGGATTTCTACCAAACGACGTGAAAAGCATGCCGATGCTGCTCTTTTTAGCACCCGCACATGGATTTGAGCCAAAACGCGTTTTAAGCATGCGCATGAATCTTTTGGTAGACGCGGACGCAGTTTTCTGCAAAACCACACGATATGCATGCAAATGGTGCTTTTCGCAGGACGCGCGCGTGGATTTATACCAAACGACGTGAAAAGCATGCCGATGCTGCTCTTTTTAACATCCGCACATGGATTTGTGCCAAAACGCGTTTTAAGCATGCGCATGCATCTTTTGGTAGACGCGGACGCAGTTTTCTGCATAACCACACGATAGGCATGCAAATGGTGCTTTTGGCAGAACGCGCGCGTGGATTTCTACCAAACGACGCGAAAAGCATGCCGATGCTGCTCTTTTTAGCACCCGCACATGGATTTGTGCCAAAACGCGTTTTAAGCATGCGCATGCATCTTTTGGTAGAGGCGGACGCAGTTTTCTGCAAAACCACACGATATGCATGCAAATGGTGCTTTTGGCAGAACGCGCGCGTGGATTTCTACCAAACGACGTGAAAAGCATGCCGATGCTGCTCTTTCTAACATCCGCACATGGATTTGTGCCAAAGCGCGTTTTAAGCATGCGCATGCATCTTTTGGTAGACGCAGATGCAGTTTTCTGCAAAACCACACGATAGGCATGCAAATGGTGCTTTTGGCAGAACGCGCGCGTGGATTTCTACCAAACGACGTGAAAAGCATGCCGATGCTGCTCTTTTTAGCACCCGCACATGGATTTGTGCCAAAACGCGTTCTAAGCATGCGCATGCATCTTTTGGTAGTCGCGGAAGCAGTTTTCTGCAAAACCACACGATATGCATGCAAATGGTGGTTTTGGCAGAACGCGCGCGTGGATTTCTACCAAACGACGTGAAAAGCATGCCGATGCTCCTCTTTTTAGCACCCGCACATGGATTTGTGCCAAAACGCGTTTTTAGCATGCACATGCATCTTTTGGTAGACGCGGACGCAGTTTTCTGCAAAACCACACGATAGGCATGCAAATGGTGCTTTTGGCAGAACGCGCGCGTGGATTTCTACCAAACGACGTGAAAAGCATGCCGATGCTGCTCTTTTTAGCACCTGCACATGGATTTGTGCCAAAACGCGTTTTAAGCATGCGCATGCATCTTTTGGTAGACGCGGACGCAGCTTTCTGCAAAACCACACGATATGCATGCAAATGGTGCTTTTGGCAGAACGCGCGCGTGGATTTCTACCAAACGACGTGAAAAGCATGCCGATGCTGCTCTTTTTAGCACCCGCACATGGATTTGTGCCAAAACGCGTTTTAAGCATGCGCATGCATCTTTTGGTAGACGCGGACGCAGCTTTCTGCAAAACCACACGATATGCATGCAAATGGTGCTTTTGGCAGAACGCGCGCGTGTATTTCTACCAAACGACGTGAAAAGCATGCCGATGCTGCTCTTTTTAACATCTGCACATGGATTTGTGCCAAAACGCGTTTTAAGCATGCGCATGCATCTTTTGGTAGACTCGGACGCAGTTTTCTGCAAAACCACACGATAGGCATGCAAATGGTGCTTTTGGCAGAACGCGCGCGTGGATTTCTGCCAAACGACGTGAAAAGCATGCCGATGCTGCTCTTTTTAGCACGCGCACATGGATTTGTGCCAAAACGCGTTTTAAGCATGCGCATGAATCTTTTGGTAGACGCGGACGCAGTTTTCTGCAAAAGCACACGATATGCATGCAAATCGTGCTTTTCGCAGAACGCGCGCGTGGATTTCTACCAAACGACGTGAAAAGCATGCCGATACTGCTCTTTTTAACATCCGCACATGGATTTGTGCCAAAACGCGTTTTAAGAATGCGCATGCATCTTTTGGTAGACGCGGACGCAGTTTTCTGCATAACCACACGATAGGCATGCAAATGGTGCTTTTGGCAGAACGCGCGCGTGGATTTCTACCAAACGACGTGAAAAGCATGCCGATGCTGCTCTTTTTAGCACCCGCACATGGATTTGTGCCAAAACGCGTTTTAAGCCTGCGCATGCATCTTTTGGTAGAGGCGGACGCAGTTTTCTGCAAAACCACACGATATGCATGCAAATGGTGCTTTTGGCAGAACGCGCGCGTGGATTTCTACCAAACGACGTGAAAAGCATGCCGATGCTGCTCTTTTTAACATCCGCACATGGATTTGTGCCAAAGCGCGTTTTAAGCATGCGTATGCATCTTTTGGTAGACGCGGATGCAGTTTTCTGCAAAACCACACGATAGGCATGCAAATGGTGCTTTTGGCAGAACGCGCGCGTGGATTTCTACCAAAACGACGTGAAAAGCATGCCGATGCTGCTCTTTTTAGCACCCGCACATCGATTTGTGCCAAAACGCGTTCTAAGCATGCGCATGCATCTTTTGGTAGACGCGGACGCAGTTTTCTGCAAAACCACACGATATGCATGCAAATGGTGGTTTTGGCAGAACGCGCGCGTGGATTTCTACCAAACGACGTGAAAAGCATGCCGATGCTGCTCTTTTTAGCACCCGCACATGGATTTGTGCCAAAACGCGTTTTTAGCATGCACATGCATCTTTTGGTAGACGCGGACGCAGTTTTCTGCAAAACCACACGATAGGCATGCAAATGGTGCTTTTGGCAGAACGCGCGCGTGGATTTCTACCAAACGACGTGAAAAGCATGCCGATGCTGCTCTTTTTAACATCTGCACATGGATTTGTGCCAAAACGCGTTTTAAGCATGCGCATGCATCTTTTGGTAGACGCGGACGCAGTTTTCTGCAAAACCACACGATATGCATGCAAATGGTGCTTTTCGCAGAACGCGCGCGTGGATTTCTACCAAACGACGTGAAAAGCATGCCGATGCTGCTCTTTTTAACATCCGCACATGGATTTGTGCCAAAACGCGTTTTAAGCATGCGCATGCATCTTTTGGTAGACGCGGACGCAGTTTTCTGCATAACCACACGATAGGCATGCAAATGGTGCTTTTGGCAGAACGCGTGCGTGGATTTCTACCAAACGACGCGAAAAGCATGCCGATGCTGCTCTTTTTAGCACCCGCACATGGATTTGTGCCAAAACGCGTTTTAAGCATGCGCATGCATCTTTTGGTAGAGGCGGACGCAGTTTTCTGCAAAACCACACGATATGCATGCAAATGGTGCTTTTGGCAGAACGCGCGCGTGGATTTCTACCAAACGACGAGAAAAGCATGCCGATGCTGCTCTTTCTAACATCCGCACATGGATTTGTGCCAAAGCGCGTTTTAAGCATGCGCATGCATCTTTTGGTAGACGCAGATGCAGTTTTCTGCAAAACCACACGATAGGCATGCAAATGGTGCTTTTGGCAGAACGCGCGCGTGGATTTCTACCAAACGACGTGAAAAGCATGCCGATGCTGCTCTTTTTAGCACCCGCTCATGGATTTGTGCCAAAACGCGTTCTAAGCATGCGCATGCATCTTTTGGTAGTCGCGGAAGCAGTTTTCTGCAAAACCACACGATATGCATGCAAACGGTGGTTTTGGCAGAACGCGCACGTGGATTTCTACCAAACGACGTGAAAAGCATGCCGATGCTCCTCTTTTTAGCACCCGCACATGGATTTGTGCCAAAACGCGTTTTTAGCATGCACATGCATCTTTTGGTAGACGCGGACGCAGTTTTCTGCAAAACCACACGATAGGCATGCAAATGGTGCTTTTGGCAGAACGCGCGCGTGGATTTCTACCAAACGACGTGAAAAGCATGCCGACGCTGCTCTTTTTAGCACCCGCACATGGATTTGTGCCAAAACGCGTTTTAAGCATGCGCATGCATCTTTTGGTAGACGCGGACGCAGCTTTCTGCAAAACCACACGATATGCATGCAAATGGTGCTTTTGGCAGAACGCGCGCGTGGATTTCTACCAAACGACGTGAAAAGCATGCCGATGCTGCTCTTTTTAGCACCCGCACATGGATTTGTGCCAAAACGCGTTTTAAGCATGCGCATGCATCTTTTGGTAGACGCGGACGCAGCTTTCTGCAAAACCACACGATATGCATGCAAATGGTGCTTTTGGCAGAACGCGCGCGTGTATTTCTACCAAACGACGTGAAAAGCATGCCGATGCTGCTCTTTTTAACATCTCCACATGGATTTGTGCCAAAACGGGTTTTAAGCATGCGCATGCATCTTTTGGTAGACGCGGACGCAGTTTTCTGCAAAACCACACGATAGGCATGCAAATGGTGCTTTTGGCAGAACGCGCGCGTGGATTTCTGCCAAACGACGTGAAAAGCATGCCGATGCTGCTCTTTTTAGCACCCGCACATGGATTTGTGCCAAAACGCGTTTTAAGCATGCGCATGAATCTTTTGGTAGACGCGGACGCAGTTTTCTGCAAAAGCACACGATATGCATGCAAATCGTGCTTTTCGCAGAACGCGCGCGTGGATTTCTACCAAACGACGTGAAAAGCATGCCGATACTGCTCTTTTTAACATCCGCACATGGATTTGTGCCAAAACGCGTTTTAAGAATGCGCATGCATCTTTTGGTAGACGCGGACGCAGTTTTCTGCATAACCACACGATAGGCATGCAAATGGTGCTTTTGCAGAGCGCGCGCGTGGATTTCTACCAAACGACATGAAAAGCATGCCGATGCTGCTCTTTTTAGCACCCGCACATGGATTTGTGCCAAAACGCGTTTTAAGCCTGCGCATGCATCTTTTGGTAGAGGCGGACGCAGTTTTCTGCAAAACCACACGATATGCATGCAAATGGTGCTTTTGGCAGAACGCGCGCGTGGATTTCTACCAAACGACGTGAAAAGCATGCCGATGCTGCTCTTTTTAACATCCGCACATGGATTTGTGCCAAAGCGCGTTTTAAGCATGCGCATGCATCTTTTGGTAGACGCGGATGCAGTTTTCTGCAAAACCACACGATAGGCATGCAAATGGTGCTTTTGGCAGAACGCGCGCGTGGATTTCTACCAAACGACGTGAAAAGCATGCCGATGCTGCTCTTTTTAGCACCCGCACATGGATTTGTGCCAAAACGCGTTCTAAGCATGCGCATGCATCTTTTGGTAGACGCGGACGCAGTTTTCTGCAAAACCACACGATATGCATGCAAATGGTGGTTTTGGCAGAACGCGCGCGTGGATTTCTACCAAACGACGTGAAAAGCATGCCGATGCTGCTCTTTTTAGCACCCGCACATGGATTTGTGCCAAAACGCGTTTTTAGCATGCACATGCATCTTTTGGTAGACGCGGACGCAGTTTTCTGCAAAACCACACGATAGGCATGCAAATGGTGCTTTTGGCAGAACGCGCGCGTGGATTTCTACCAAACGACGTGAAAAGCATGCCGATGCTGCTCTTTTTAGCACCCGTACATGGATTTGTGCCAAAACGCGTTTTAAGCATGCGCATGCATCTTTTGGTAGACGCGGACGCAGTTTTCTGCAAAACCACACGATATGCATGCAAATAGTGCTTTTGGCAGTACGCGTGCGTGGATTTCTACCAAACGACGTGAAAAGCATGCCGATGCTGCTCTTTTTAACATCCGCACATGGATTTGTGCCAAAGCGCGTTTTAAGCATGCGCATGCATCTTTTGGTAGACGCGGACGCAGTTTTCTGCAAAACCACACGATAGGCATGCAAATGGTGCTTTTGGCAGAACGCGCGCGTGGATTTCTACCAAACGACGTGAAAAGCATGCCGATGCTGCTCTTTTTAGCACCCGCACATGGATTTGTGCCAAAACGCGTTTTAAGCATGCGCATGCATCTTTTGGTAGACGCGGACGCAGTTTTCTGCAAAACCACACGATATGCATGCAAATGGTGCTTTTGGCAGAACGCGCGCGTGGATTTCTACCAAACGACGTGAAAAGCATGCCGATGCTGCTCTTTTTAGCATCCGCACATGGATTTGTGCCAAAACGCGTTTTTAGCATGCACATGCATCTTTTGGTAGACGCGGACGCAGTTTTCTGCAAAACCACACGATAGGCATGCAAATGGTGCTTTTGGCAGAACGCGCGCGTGGATTTCTACCAAACGACGTGAAAAGCATGCCGATGCTGCTCTTTTTAGCACCCGCACATGGATTTGTGCCAAAACGCGTTTTAAGCATGCGCATGCATCTTTTGGTAGACGCGGACGCAGTTTTCTGCAAAACCACACGATATGCATGCAAATGGTGGTTTTGGCAGAACGCGCGCGTGGATTTCCACCAAACGACGTGAAAAGCATGCCGATGCTGCTCTTTTTAGCACCCGCACATATATTTGTGCCAAAACGCGTTTTTAGCATGCACATGCATCTTTTGGTAGACGCGGACGCAGTTTTCTGCAAAACCACACGATATGCATGCAAATGGTGCTTTTGGCAGAACGCGCGTGTGGATTTCTACCAAACGACGTGAAAAGCATGCCGATGCTGCTCTTTTTAGCACCCGCACATGGATTTGTGCCAAAACGCGTTTTAAGCATGCGCATGCATCTTTTGGTAGACGCGGACTCAGTTTTCTGCAAAACCACACGATATGCATGCAAATGGTGCTTTTGGCAGAACGCGCGCGTGGATTTCTACCAAACGACGTGAAAAGCATGCCGATGCTGCTCTTTTTAACATCCGCACATGGATTTGTGCCAAAACGCGTTTTAAGCATGCGCATGCATCTTTTGGTACACGCGGACGCAGTTTTCTGCAAAACCACACGATAGGCATGCAAATGGTGCTTTTGGCAGAACGCGCGCGTGGATTTCTACCAAACGACGTGAAAAGCATGCCGATGCTGCTCTTTTTAGCACCCGCACATGGATTTGTGCCAAAACGCGTTTTAAGCATGCGCATGCATCTTTTGGTAGACGGGGACGCAGTTTTCTGCAAAACCACACGATATGCATGCAAATGGTGCTTTTGGCAGAACGCGCGCGTGGATTTCTACCAAACGACGTGAAAAGCATGCGGATGCTGCTCTTTTTAGCACCCGCACATGGATTTGTGCCAAAACGCGTTTTTAGCATGCACATGCATCTTTTGGTAGACGCGGACGCAGTTTTCTGCAAAACCACACGATATGCATGCAAATGGTGCTTTTGGCAGAACGCGCGTGTGGATTTCTACCAAACGACGTGAAAAGCATGCCGATGCTGCTCTTTTTAGCACCCGCACATGGATTTGTGCCAAAACGCGTTTTAAGCATGCGCATGCATCTTTTGGTAGACGCGGACGCAGTTTTCTGCAAAACCACACGATATGCATGCAAATGGTGCTTTTGGCAGAACGCGTGCGTGGATTTCTACCAAACGACGTGAAAAGCATGCCGATGCTGCTGTTTTTAACATACGCACATGGATTTGTGCCAAAGCGCGTTTTAAGCATGCGCATGCATCTTTTGGTAGACGCGGACGCAGTTTTCTGCAAAACCACACGATAGGCATGCAAATGGTGCTTTTGGCAGAACGCGCGCGTGGATTTCTACCAAACGACGTGAAAAGCATGCCGATGCTGCTCTTTTTAGCACGCGCACATGGATTTGTGCCAAAACGCGTTTTAAGCATGCGCATGCATCTTTTGGTAGACGCGGACGCAGTTTTCTGCAAAACCACACGATATGCATGCAAATGGTGCTTTTGGCAGAACGCGCGCGTGGATTTCTACCAAACGACGTGAAAACCATGCCGATGCTGCTCTTTTTAGCATCCGCACATGGATTTGTGCCAAAACGCGTTTTTAGCATGCACATGCATCTTTTGGTAGACGCGGACGCAGTTTTCTGCAAAACCACACGATAGGCATGCAAATGGTGCTTTTGGCAGAACGCGCGCGTGGATTTCTACCAAACGACGTGAAAAGCATGCCGATGCTGCTCTTTTTAGCACCCGCACATGGATTTGTGCCAAAACGCGTTTTAAGCATGCGCATGCATCTTTTGGTAGACGGGGACGCAGTTTTCTGCAAAACCACTCGATATGCATGCAAATGGTGCTTTTGGCAGAACGCGCGCGTGGATTTCTACCAAACGACGTGAAAAGCATGCGGATGCTGCTCTTTTTAGCACCCGCACATGGATTTGTGCCAAAGCGCGTTTTAAGCATGCGCATGCATCTTTTGGTACACGCGGACGCAGTTTTCTGCAAAACCACACGATAGGCATGCAAATGGTGCTTTTGGCAGAACGCGCGCGTGGATTTCTACCAAACGACGTGAAAAGCATGCCGATGCTGCTCTTTTTAGCACCCGCACATGGATTTGTGCCAAAACGCGTTTTAAGCATGCGCATGCATCTTTTGGTAGACGGGGACGCAGCTTTCTGCAAAACCACACGATATGCATGCAAATGGTGCTTTTGGCAGAACGCGCGCGTGGATTTCTACCAAACGACGTGAAAAGCATGCGGATGCTGCTCTTTTTAGCACCCGCACATGGATTTGTGCCAAAACGCGTTTTTAGCATGCACATGCATCTTTTGGTAGACGCGGACGCAGTTTTCTGCAAAACCACACGATATGCATGCAAATGGTGCTTTTGGCAGAACGCGCGTGTGGATTTCTACCAAACGACGTGAAAAGCATGCCGATGCTGCTCTTTTTAGCACCCGCACATGGATTTGTGCCAAAACGCGTTTTAAGCATGCGCATGCATCTTTTGGTAGACGCGGACGCAGTTTTCTGCAAAACCACACGATATGCATGCAAATGGTGCTTTTGGCAGAACGCGTGCGTGGATTTCTACCAAACGACGTGAAAAGCATGCCGATGCTGCTGTTTTTAACATCCGCACATGGATTTGTGCCAAAGCGCGTTTTAAGCATGCGCATGCATCTTTTGGTAGACGCGGACGCAGTTTTCTGCAAAACCACACGATAGGCATGCAAATGGTGCTTTTGGCAGAACGCGCGCGTGGATTTCTACCAAACGACGTGAAAAGCATGCCGATGCTGCTCTTTTTAGCACCCGCACATGGATTTGTGCCAAAACGCGTTTTAAGCATGCGCATGCATCTTTTGGTAGACGCGGACGCAGTTTTCTGCAAAACCACACGATATGCATGCAAATGGTGCTTTTGGCAGAACGCGCGCGTGGATTTCTACCAAACGACGTGAAAACCATGCCGATGCTGCTCTTTTTAGCATCCGCACATGGATTTGTGCCAAAACGCGTTTTTAGCATGCACATGCATCTTTTGGTAGACGCGGACGCAGTTTTCTGCAAAACCACACGATAGGCATGCAAATGGTGCTTTTGGCAGAACGCGCGCGTGGATTTCTACCAAACGACGTGAAAAGCATGCCGATGCTGCTCTTTTTAGCACCCGCACATGGATTTGTGCCAAAACGCGTTTTAAGCATGCGCATGCATCTTTTGGTAGACGGGGACGCAGTTTTCTGCAAAACCACACGATATGCATGCAAATGGTGCTTTTGGCAGAACGCGCGCGTGGATTTCTACCAAACGACGTGAAAAGCATGCGGATGCTGCTCTTTTTAGCACCCGCACATGGATTTGTGCCAAAACGCGTTTTTAGCATGCACATGCATCTTTTGGTAGACGCGGACGCAGTTTTCTGCAAAACCACACGATATGCATGCAAATGGTGCTTTTGTCAGAACGCGCGTGTGGATTTCAACCAAACGACGTGAAAAGCATGCCGATGCTGCTCTTTTTAGCACCCGCACATGGATTTGTGCCAAAACGCGTTTTAAGCATGCGCATGCATCTTTTGGTAGACGCGGACGCAGTTTTCTGCAAAACCACACGATATGCATGCAAATGGTGCTTTTGGCAGAACGCGTGCGTGGATTTCTACCAAACGACGTGAAAAGCATGCCGATGCTGCTCTTTTTAACATCCGCACATGGATTTGTGCCAAAGCGCGTTTTAAGCATGCGCATGCATCTTTTGGTAGACGCGGACGCAGTTTTCTGCAAAACCACACGATAGGCATGCAAATGGTGCTTTTGGCAGAACGCGCGCGTGGATTTCTACCAAACGACGTGAAAAGCATGCCGATGCTGCTCTTTTTAGCACCCGCACATGGATTTGTGCCAAAACGCGTTTTAAGCATGCGCATGCATCTTTTGGTAGACGGGGACGCAGCTTTCTGCAAAACCACACGATATGCATGCAAATGGTGCTTTTGGCAGAACCCGCGCGTGGATTTCTACCAAACGACGTGAAAAGCATGCGGATGCTGCTCTTTTTAGCACCCGCACATGGATTTGTGCCAAAACGCGTTTTTAGCATGCACATGCATCTTTTGGTAGACGCGGACGCAGTTTTCTGCAAAACCACACGATATGCATGCAAATGGTGCTTTTGGCAGAACGCGCGCGTGGATTTCTACCAAACGACGTGAAAAGCATGCCGATGCTGCTCTTTTTAGCACCCGCACATGGATTTGTGCCAAAACGCGTTTTAAGCATGCGCATGCATCTTTTGGTAGACGGGGACGCAGTTTTCTGCAAAACCACACGATATGCATGCAAATGGTGCTTTTGGCAGAACGCGCACGTGGATTTCTACCAAACGACGTGAAAAGCATGCGGATGCTGCTCTTTTTAGCACCCGCACATGGATTTGTGCCAAAACGCGTTTTTAGCATGCACATGCATCTTTTGGTAGACGCGGACGCAGTTTTCTGCAAAACCACACGATATGCATGCAAATGGTGCTTTTGGCAGAACGCGCGTGTGGATTTCTACCAAACGACGTGAAAAGCATGCCGATGCTGCTCTTTTTAGCACCCGCACATGGATTTGTGCCAAAACGCGTTTTAAGCATGCGCATGCATCTTTTGGTAGACGCGGACGCAGTTTTCTGCAAAACCACACGATATGCATGCAAATGGTGCTTTTGGCAGAACGCGTGCGTGGATTTCTACCAAACGACGTGAAAAGCATGCCGATGCTGCTCTTTTTAACATCCGCACATGGATTTGTGCCAAAGCGCGTTTTAAGCATGCGCATGCATCTTTTGGTACACGCGGACGCAGTTTTCTGCAAAACCACACGATAGGCATGCAAATGGTGCTTTTGGCAGAACGCGCGCGTGGATTTCTACCAAACGACGTGAAAAGCATGCCGATGCTGCTCTTTTTAGCACCCGCACATGGATTTGTGCCAAAACGCGTTTTAAGCATGCGCATGCATCTTTTGGTAGACGGAGACGCAGCTTTCTGCAAAACCACACGATATGCATGCAAATGGTGCTTTTGGCAGAACGCGCGCGTGGATTTTTACCAAACGACGTGAAAAGCATGCGGATGCTGCTCTTTTTAGCACCCGCACATGGATTTGTGCCAAAACGCGTTTTAAGCATGCGCATGCATCTTTTGGTAGACGGGGACGCAGTTTTCTGCAAAACCACACGATATGCATGCAAATGGTGCTTTTGGCAGAACGCGCGCGTGGATTTCTACCAAACGACGTGAAAAGCATGCGGATGCTGCTCTTTTTAGCACCCGCACATGGATTTGTGCCAAAACGCGTTTTTAGCATGCACATGCATCTTTTGGTAGACGCGGACGCAGTTTTCTGCAAAACCACACGATATGCATGCAAATGGTGCTTTTGGCAGAACGCGCGTGTGGATTTCTACCAAACGACGTGAAAAGCATGCCGATGCTGCTCTTTTTAGCACCCGCACATGGATTTGTGCCAAAACGCGTTTTAAGCATGCGCATGCATCTTTTGGTAGACGCGGACGCAATTTTCTGCAAAACCACACGATATGCATGCAAATGGTGGTTTTGGCAGAACGCGCGCGTGGATTTCTACCAAACGACGTGAAAAGCATGCCGATGCTGCTCTTTTTAACATCCGCACATGGATTTGTGCCAAAACGCGTTTTAAGCATGCGCATGCCTCTTTTTGTACACGCGGACGCAGTTTTCTGCAAAACCACACGATAGGCATGCAAATGGTGCTTTTGGCAGAACGCGCGCGTGGATTTCTACCAAACGACGTGAAAAGCATGCCGATGCTGCTCTTTTTAGCACCCGCACATGGATTTGTGCCAAAACGCGTTTTAAGCATGCGCATGCATCTTTTGGTAGACGCGGACGCAGCTTTCTGCAAAACCACACGATATGCATGCAAATGGTGCTTTTGGCAGAACGCGCGCGTGTATTTCTACCAAACGACGTGAAAAGCATGCCGATGCTGCTCTTTTTAACATCCGCACATGGATTTGTGCCAAAACGCGTTTTAAGCATGCGCATGCATCTTTTGGTAGACGCGGACGCAGTTTTCTGCAAAACCACACGATAGGCATGCAAATGGTGCTTTTGGCAGAACGCGCGCGTGGATTTCTACCAAACGACGTGAAAAGCATGCCGATGCTGCTCTTTTTAGCACCCGCACATGGATTTGTGCCAAAACGCGTTTTAAGCATGCGCATGCATCTTTTGGTAGACGGAGACGCAGCTTTCTGCAAAACCACACGATATGCATGCAAATGGTGCTTTTGGCAGAACGCGCGCGTGGATTTCTACCAAACGACGTGAAAAGCATGCGGATGCTGCTCTTTTTAGCACCCGCACATGGATTTGTGCCAAAACGCGTTTTAAGCATGCGCATGCATCTTTTGGTAGACGGGGACGCAGTTTTCTGCAAAACCACACGATATGCATGCAAATGGTGCTTTTGGCAGAACGCGCGCGTGGATTTCTACCAAACGACGTGAAAAGCATGCGGATGCTGCTCTTTTTAGCACCCGCACATGGATTTGTGCCAAAACGCGTTTTTAGCATGCACATGCATCTTTTGGTAGACGCGGACGCAGTTTTCTGCAAAACCACACGATATGCATGCAAATGGTGCTTTTGGCAGAACGCGCGTGTGGATTTCTACCAAACGACGTGAAAAGCATGCCGATGCTGCTCTTTTTAGCACCCGCACATGGATTTGTGCCAAAACGCGTTTTAAGCATGCGCATGCATCTTTTGGTAGACGCGGACGCAGTTTTCTGCAAAACCACACGATATGCATGCAAATGGTGGTTTTGGCAGAACGCGCGCGTGGATTTCTACCAAACGACGTGAAAAGCATGCCGATGCTGCTCTTTTTAACATCCGCACATGGATTTGTGCCAAAACGCGTTTTAAGCATGCGCATGCCTCTTTTTGTACACGCGGACGCAGTTTTCTGCAAAACCACACGATAGGCATGCAAATGGTGCTTTTGGCAGAACGCGCGCGTGGATTTCTACCAAACGACGTGAAAAGCATGCCGATGCTGCTCTTTTTAGCACCCGCACATGGATTTGTGCCAAAACGCGTTTTAAGCATGCGCATGCATCTTTTGGTAGACGCGGACGCAGCTTTCTGCAAAACCACACGATATGCATGCAAATGGTGCTTTTGGCAGAACGCGCGCGTGTATTTCTACCAAACGACGTGAAAAGCATGCCGATGCTGCTCTTTTTAACATCCGCACATGGATTTGTGCCAAAACGCGTTTTAAGCATGCGCATGCATCTTTTGGTAGACGCGGACGCAGTTTTCTGCAAAACCACACGATAGGCATGCAAATGGTGCTTTTGGCAGAACGCGCGCGTGGATTTCTACCAAACGACGTGAAAAGCATTCCGATGCTGCTCTTTTTAGCACCCGCACATGGATTTGTGCCAAAACGCGTTTTAAGCATGCGCATGAATCTTTTGGTAGACGCGGACGCAGTTTTCTGCAAAACCACACGATATGCATGCAAATGGTGCTTTTCGCAGAACGCGCGCGTGGATTTCTACCAAACGACGTGAAAAGCATGCCGATGCTGCTCTTTTTAACATCCGCACATGGATTTGTGCCAAAACGCGTTTTAAGCATGCGCATGCATCTTTTGGTAGACGCGGACGCAGTTTTCTGCATAACCACACGATAGGCATGCGAATGGTGCTTTTGGCAGAACGCGCGCGTGGATTTCTACCAAACGACGTGAAAAGCATACCGATGCTGCTCTTTTTAGCACCCGCACATGGATTTGTGCCAAAACGCGTTTTAAGCATGCGCATGCATCTTCTGGTAGACGCGGACGCAGTTTTCTGCAAAACCACACGATATGCATGCAAATGGTGCTTTTGGCAGAACGCGCGCGTGGATTTCTACCAAACGACGTGAAAAGCATGCCGATGCTGCTCTTTTTAACATCCGCCCATGGATTTGTGCCAAAACGCGTTTTAAGCATGCGCATGCATCTTTTGGTAGACGCGGACGCAGCTTTCTGCAAAACCACACGATATGCATGCAAATGGTGCTTTTGGCAGAACGCGCGCGTGGATTTCTACCAAACGACGTGAAAAGCATGCCGATGCTGCTCTTTTTAACATCCGCACATGGATTTGTGCCAAAACGCGTTTTAAGCATGCGCATGCATCTTTTGGTAGACGCGGACGCAGTTTTCTGCATAACCACACGATAGGCATGCAAATGGTGCTTTTGGCAGAACGCGCGCGTGGATTTCTACCAAACGACGTGAAAAGCATGCCGATGCTGCTCTTTTTAGCACCCGCACATGGATTTGTGCCAAAACGCGTTTTAAGCATGCGCATGCATCTTTTGGTAGACGCGGACGCAGTTTTCTGCAAAACCACACGATATGCATGCAAATGGTGCTTTTGGCAGAACGCGCGCGTGGATTTCTACCAAACGACGTGAAAAGCATGCCGATGCTGCTCTTTTTAACATCCGCGCATGGATTTGTGCCAAAGCGCGTTTTAAGCATGCGCATGCATCTTTTGGTAGACGCGGATGCAGTTTTCTGCAAAACCACACGATAGGCATGCAAATGGTGCTTTTGGCAGAACGCGCGCGTGGATTTCTACCAAACGACGTGAAAAGCATGCCGATGCTGCTCTTTTTAGCACCCGCACATGGATTTGTGCCAAAACGCGTTTTAAGCATGCGCATGCATCTTTTGGTAGACGCGGACGCAGTTTTCTTCAAAACCACACGATATGCATGCAAATGGTGGTTTTGGCAGAACGCGCGCGTGGATTTCTACCAAACGACGTGAAAAGCATGCCGATGCTGCTCTTTTTAGCACCCGCACATGGATTTGTGCCAAAACGCGTTTTAAGCATGCGCATGCATCTTTTGGTAGACGCGGACGCAGTTTTCTGCAAAACCACACGATAGGCATGCAAATGGTGCTTTTGGCAGAACGCGCGCGTGGATTTCTACCAAACGACGTGAAAAGCATGCCGATGCTGCTCTTTTTAACATCCGCCCATGGATTTGTGCCAAAACGCGTTTTAAGCATGCGCATGCATCTTTTGGTAGACGCGGACGCAGCTTTCTGCAAAACCACACGATATGCATGCAAATGGTGCTTTTGGCAGAACGCGCGCGTGGATTTCTACCAAACGACGTGAAAAGCATGCCGATGCTGCTCTTTTTAACATCCGCACATGGATTTGTGCCAAAACGCGTTTTAAGCATGCGCATGCATCTTTTGGTAGACGCGGACGCAGTTTTCTGCATAACCACACGATAGGCATGCAAATGGTGCTTTTGGCAGAACGCGCGCGTGGATTTCTACCAAACGACGTGAAAAGCATGCCGATGCTGCTCTTTTTAGCACCCGCACATGGATTTGTGCCAAAACGCGTTTTAAGCATGCGCATGCATCTTTTGGTAGACGCGGACGCAGTTTTCTGCAAAACCACACGATATGCATGCAAATGGTGCTTTTGGCAGAACGCGCGCGTGGATTTCTACCAAACGACGTGAAAAGCATGCCGATGCTGCTCTTTTTAACATCCGCGCATGGATTTGTGCCAAAGCGCGTTTTAAGCATGCGCATGCATCTTTTGGTAGACGCGGATGCAGTTTTCTGCAAAACCACACGATAGGCATGCAAATGGTGCTTTTGGCAGAACGCGCGCGTGGATTTCTACCAAACGACGTGAAAAGCATGCCGATGCTGCTCTTTTTAGCACCCGCACATGGATTTGTGCCAAAACGCGTTTTAAGCATGCGCATGCATCTTTTGGTAGACGCGGACGCAGTTTTCTTCAAAACCACACGATATGCATGCAAATGGTGGTTTTGGCAGAACGCGCGCGTGGATTTCTACCAAACGACGTGAAAAGCATGCCGATGCTGCTCTTTTTAGCACCCGCACATGGATTTGTGCCAAAACGCGTTTTAAGCATGCGCATGCATCTTTTGGTAGACGCGGACGCAGTTTTCTGCAAAACCACACGATAGGCATGCAAATGGTGCTTTTGGCAGAACGCGCGCGTGGATTTCTACCAAACGACGTGAAAAGCATGCGGATGCTGCTCTTTTTAGCACCCGCACATGGATTTGTGCCAAAACGCGTTCTAAGCATGCGCATGCATCTTTTGGTAGACGCGGACGCAGTTTTCTGCAAAACCACACGATAGGCATGCAAATGGTGCTTTTGGCAGAACGCGCGCGTGGATTTCTACCAAACGACGTGAAAAGCATGCCGATGCTGCTCTTTTTAGCACCCGCACATGGATTTGTGCCAAAACGCGTTTTAAGCATGCGCATGCATCTTTTGGTAGACGCGGACGCAGTTTTCTGCAAAACCACACGATATGCATGCAAATGGTGCTTTTGGCAGAACGCGTGCGTGGATTTCTACCAAACGACGTGAAAAGCATGCCGATGCTGCTCTTTTTAACATCCGCACATGGATTTGTGCCAAAGCGCGTTTTAAGCATGCGCATGCATCTTTTGGTAGACGCGGACGCAGTTTTCTGCAAAACCACACGATAGGCATGCAAATGGTGCTTTTGGCAGAACGCGCGCGTGGATTTCTACCAAACGACGTGAAAAGCATGCCGATGCTGCTCTTTTTAGCACCCGCACATGGATTTGTGCCAAAACGCGTTTTAAGCATGCGCATGCATCTTTTGGTAGACGCGGACGCAGTTTTCTGCAAAACCACACGATATGCATGCAAATGGTGCTTTTGGCAGAACGCGCGCGTGGATTTCTACCAAACGACGTGAAAAGCATGCCGATGCTGCTCTTTTTAGCATCCGCACATGGATCTGTGCCAAAACGCGTTTTTAGCATGCACATGCATCTTTTGGTAGACGCGGACGCAGTTTTCTGCAAAACCACACGATAGGCATGCAAATGGTGCTTTTGGCAGAACGCGCGCGTGGATTTCTACCAAACGACGTGAAAAGCATGCCGATGCTGCTCTTTTTAGCACCCGCACATGGATTTGTGCCAAAACGCGTTTTAAGCATGCGCATGCATCTTTTGGTAGACGCGGACGCAGTTTTCTGCAAAACCACACGATATGCATGCAAATGGTGGTTTTGGCAGAACGCGCGCGTGGATTTCTACCAAACGACGTGAAAAGCATGCCGATGCTGCTCTTTTTAGCACCCGCACATGGATTTGTGCCAAAACGCGTTTTTAGCATGCACATGCATCTTTTGGTAGACGCGGACGCAGTTTTCTGCAAAACCACACGATATGCATGCAAATGGTGCTTTTGGCAGAACGCGCGTGTGGATTTCTACCAAACGACGTGAAAAGCATGCCGATGCTGCTCTTTTTAGCACCCGCACATGGATTTGTGCCAAAACGCGTTTTAAGCATGCGCATGCATCTTTTGGTAGACGCGGACGCAGTTTTCTGCAAAACCACACGTTATGCATGCAAATGGTGCTTTCCGCAGAACGCGTGCGTGGATTTCTACCAAACGACGTGAAAAGCATGCCGATGCTGCTCTTTTTAGCACCCGCACATGGATTTGTGCCAAAACGCGTTTTAAGCATGCGCATGCATCTTTTGGTAGACGGGGACGCAGTTTTCTGCAAAACCACACGATATGCATGCAAATGGTGCTTTTGGCAGAACGCGCGCGTGGATTTCTACCAAACGACGTGAAAAGCATGCGGATGCTGCTCTTTTTAGCACCCGCACATGGATTTGTGCCAAAACGCGTTTTTAGCATGCACATGCATCTTTTGGTAGACGCGGACGCAGTTTTCTGCAAAACCACACGATATGCATGCAAATGGTGCTTTTGGCAGAACGCGCGTGTGGATTTCTACCAAACGACGTGAAAAGCATGCCGATGCTGCTCTTTTTAGCACCCGCACATGGATTTGTGCCAAAACGCGTTTTAAGCATGCGCATGCATCTTTTGGTAGACGCGGACGCAGTTTTCTGCAAAACCACACGATATGCATGCAAATGGTGGTTTTGGCAGAACGCGCGCGTGGATTTCTACCAAACGACGTGAAAAGCATGCCGATGCTGCTCTTTTTAGCACCCGCACATGGATTTGTGCCAAAACGCGTTTTTAGCATGCACATGCATCTTTTGGTAGACGCGGACGCAGTTTTCTGCAAAACCACACGATATGCATGCAAATGGTGCTTTTGGCAGAACGCGCGTGTGGATTTCTACCAAACGACGTGAAAAGCATGCCGATGCTGCTCTTTTTAGCACCCGCACATGGATTTGTGCCAAAACGCGTTTTAAGCATGCGCATGCATCTTTTGGTAGACGCGGACGCAGTTTTCTGCAAAACCACACGTTATGCATGCAAATGGTGCTTTCGGCAGAACGCGCGCGTGGATTTCTACCAAACGACGTGAAAAGCATGCCGATGCTGCTCTTTTTAGCACCCGCACATGGATTTGTGCCAAAACGCGTTTTAAGCATGCGCATGCATCTTTTGGTAGACGGGGACGCAGTTTTCTGCAAAACCACACGATATGCATGCAAATGGTGCTTTTGGCAGAACGCGCGCGTGGATTTCTATCAAACGACGTGAAAAGCATGCGGATGCTGCTCTTTTTAGCACCCCCACATGGATTTGTGCCAAAACGCGTTTTTAGCATGCACATGCATCTTTTGGTAGACGCGGACGCAGTTTTCTGCAAAACCACACGATATGCATGCAAATGGTGCTTTTGGCAGAACGCGCGTGTGGATTTCTACCAAACGACGTGAAAAGCATGCCGATGCTGCTCTTTTTAGCACCCGCACATGGATTTGTGCCAAAACGCGTTTTAAGCATGCGCATGCATCTTTTGGTAGACGCGGACGCAGTTTTCTGCAAAACCACACGATATGCATGCAAATGGTGGTTTTGGCAGAACGCGCGCGTGGATTTCTACCAAACGACGTGAAAAGCATGCCGATGCTGCTCTTTTTAGCACCCGCACATGGATTTGTGCCAAAACGCGTTTTTAGCATGCACATGCATCTTTTGGTAGACGCGGACGCAGTTTTCTGCAAAACCACACGATATGCATGCAAATGGTGCTTTTGGCAGAACGCGCGTGTGGATTTCTACCAAACGACGTGAAAAGCATGCCGATGCTGCTCTTTTTAGCACCCGCACATGGATTTGTGCCAAAACGCGTTTTAAGCATGCGCATGCATCTTTTGGTAGACGCGGACGCAGTTTTCTGCAAAACCACACGATATGCATGCAAATGGTGCTTTTGGCAGAACGCGCGCGTGGATTTCTACCAAACGACGTGAAAAGCATGCCGATGCTGCTCTTTTTAACATCCGCACATGGATTTGTGCCAAAACGCGTTTTAAGCATGCGCATGCATCTTTTGGTACACGCGGACGCAGTTTTCTGCAAAACCACACGATAGGCATGCAAATGGTGCTTTTGGCAGAACGCGCGCGTGGATTTCTACCAAACGACGTGAAAAGCATGCCGATGCTGCTCTTTTTAGCACCCGCACATGGATTTGTGCCAAAACGCGTTTTGAGCATGTGCATACATCTTTTGGTAGACGGGGACGCAGTTTTCTGCAAAACCACACGATATGCATGCAAATGGTGCTTTTGGCAGAACGCGCGCGTGGATTTCGACCAAACGACGTGAAAAGCATGCGGATGCTGCTCTTTTTAGCACCCGCACATGGATTTGTGCCAAAACGCGTTTTTAGCATGCACATGCATCTTTTGGTAGACGCGGACGCAGTTTTCTGCAAAACCACACGATATGCATGCAAATGGTGCTTTTGGCAGAACGCGCGTGTGGATTTCTACCAAACGACGTGAAAAGCATGCCGATGCTGCTCTTTTTAGCACCCGCACATGGATTTGTGCCAAAACGCGTTTTAAGCATGCGCATGCATCTTTTGGTAGACGCGGACGCAGTTTTCTGCAAAACCACACGATATGCATGCAAATGGTGCTTTTGGCAGAACGCGTGCGTGGATTTCTACCAAACGACGTGAAAAGCATGCCGATGCTGCTCTTTTTAACATCCGCACATGGATTTGTGCCAAAGCGCGTTTTAAGCATGCGCATGCATCTTTTGGTAGACGCGGACGCAGTTTTCTGCAAAACCACACGATAGGCATGCAAATGGTGCTTTTGGCAGAACGCGCGCGTGGATTTCTACCAAACGACGTGAAAAGCATGCCGATGCTGCTCTTTTTAGCACCCGCACATGGATTTGTGCCAAAACGCGTTTTAAGCATGCGCATGCATCTTTTGGTAGACGCGGACGCAGTTTTCTGCAAAACCACACGATATGCATGCAAATGGTGCTTTTGGCAGAACGCGCGCGTGGATTTCTACCAAACGACGTGAAAAGCATGCCGATGCTGCTATTTTTAGCATCCGCACATGAATTTGTGCCAAAACGCGTTTTTAGCATGCACATGCATCTTTTGGTAGACGCGGACGCAGTTTTCTGCAAAACCACACGATAGGCATGCAAAAGGTGCTTTTGGCAGAACGCGCGCGTGGATTTCTACCAAACGACGTGAAAAGCATGCCGCTGCTGCTCTTTTTAGCACCCGCACATGGATTTGTGCCAAAACGCGTTTTAAGCATGCGCATGCATCTTTTGGTAGACGGGGACGCAGTTTTCTGCAAAACCACACGATATGCATGCAAATGGTGCTTTTGGCAGAACGCGCGCGTGGATTTCTACCAAACGACGTGAAAAGCATGCGGATGCTGCTCTTTTTAGCACCCGCACATGGATTTGTGCCAAAACGCGTTTTTAGCATGCACATGCATCTTTTGGTAGACGCGGACGCAGTTTTCTGCAAAACCACACGATATGCATGCAAATGGTGCTTTTGGCAGAACGCGCGTGTGGATTTCTACCAAACGACGTGAAAAGCATGCCGATGCTGCTCTTTTTAGCACCCGCACATGGATTTGTGCCAAAACGCGTTTTAAGCATGCGCATGCATCTTTTGGTAGACGCGGACGCAGTTTTCTGCAAAACCACACGATATGCATGCAAATGGTGCTTTTGGCAGAACGCGCGCGTGGATTTCTACCGAACGACGTGAAAAGCATGCCGATGCTGCTCTTTTTAACATCCGCACATGGATTTGTGCCAAAGCGCGTTTTAAGCATGCGCATGCATCTTTTGGTAGACGCGGACGCAGTTTTCTGCAAAACCACACGATAGGCATGCAAATGGTGCTTTTGGCAGAACGCGCGCGTGGATTTCTACCAAACGACGTGAAAAGCATGCCGATGCTGCTCTTTTTAGCACCCGCACATGGATTTGTGCCAAAACGCGTTTTAAGCATGCGCATGCATCTTTTGGTAGACGCGGACGCAGTTTTCTGCAAAACCACACGATATGCATGCAAATGGTGCTTTTGGCAGAACGCGCGTGTGGATTTCTACCAAACGACGTGAAAAGCATGCCGATGCTGCTCTTTTTAGCACCCGCACATGGATTTGTGCCAAAACGCGTTT
Organism: Dermacentor variabilis; assembly: GCF_050947875.1. Taxonomy (NCBI): domain Eukaryota; kingdom Metazoa; phylum Arthropoda; class Arachnida; order Ixodida; family Ixodidae; genus Dermacentor; species Dermacentor variabilis. Next base: position 141,292 of record NW_027460832.1, read on the forward strand.
TAAGCATGCGCATGCATCTTTTCGTAGACGCGGACGCAGTTTTCTGCAAAACCACACGATATGCATGCAAATGGTGGTTTTGGCAGAACGCGCGCGTGGATTTCTACCAAACGACGTGAAAAGCATGCCGATGCTGCTCTTTTTAGCACCCGCACATGGATTTGTGCCAAAACGCGTTTTTAGCATGCACATGCATCTTTTGGTAGACGCGGACGCAGTTTTCTGCAAAACCACACGATATGCGTGCAAATGGTGCTTTTGGCAGAACGCGCGTGTGGATTTCTACCAAACGACGTGAAAAGCATGCCGATGCTGCTCTTTTTAGCACCCGCACATGGATTTGTGCCAAAACGCGTTTTAAGCATGCGCATGCATCTTTTGGTAGACGCGGACGCAGTTTTCTGCAAAACCACACGATATGCATGCAAATGGTGCTTTTGGCAGAACGCGCGCGTGGATTTCTACCAAACGACGTGAACAGCATGCCGATGCTGCTTTTTTTAGTATCCGCACATGGATTTGTGCCATAACGCGTTTTTAGCATGCACATGCATCTTTTGGTAGACGCGGACGCAGTTTTCTGCAAAACCACACGATAGGCATGCAAATGGTGCTTTTGGCAGAACGCGCGCGTGGATTTCTACCAAACGACGTGAAAAGCATGCCGATGCTGCTCTTTTTAGCACCCGCACATGGATTTGTGCCAAAACGCGTTTTAAGCATGCGCATGCATCTTTTCGTAGACGCGGACGCAGTTTTCTGCAAAACCACACGATATGCATGCAAATGGTGGTTTTGGCAGAACGCGCGCGTGGATTTCTACCAAACGACGTGAAAAGCATGCCGATGCTGCTCTTTTTAGCACCCGCACATGGATTTGTGCCAAAACGCGTTTTTAGCATGCACATGCATCTTTTGGCAGACGCGGACGCAGTTTTCTGCAAAACCACACGATATGCATGCAAGTGGTGCTTTTGGCAGAACGCGCGCGTGGATTTCTACCAAACGACGTGAAAAGCATGCCGATGCTGCTCTTTTTAGCACCCGCACATGGATTTGTGCCAAAACGCGTTTTTAGCATGCACATGCATCTTTTGGTAGACGCGGACGCAGTTTTCTGCAAAACCACACGATATGCATGCAAATGGTGCTTTTGGCAGAACGCGCGTGTGGATTTCTACCAAACGACGTGAAAAGCATGCCGATGCTGCTCTTTTTAGCACCCGCACATGGATTTGTGCCAAAACGCGTTTTAAGCATGCGCATGCATCTTTTGGTAGACGCGGACGCAGTTTTCTGCAAAACCACACGATATGCATGCAAATGGTGCTTTTGGCAGAACGCGTGCGTGGATTTCTACCAAACGACGTGAAAAGCATGCCGATGCTGCTCTTTTTAACATCCGCACATGGATTTGTGCCAAAGCGCGTTTTAAGCATGCGCATGCATCTTTTGGTAGACGCGGACGCAGTTTTCTGCAAAACCACACGATAGGCATGCAAATGGTGCTTTTGGCAGAACGCGCGCGTGGATTTCTACCAAACGACGTGAAAAGCATGCCGATGCTGCTCTTTTTAGTACCCGCACATGGATTTGTGCCAAAACGCGTTTTAAGCATGCGCATGCATCTTTTGGTAGACGCGGACGCAGTTTTCTGCAAAACCCCACGATATGCATGCAAATGGTGCTTTTGGCAGAACGCGCGCGTGGGATTTCTACCAAACGACGTGAAAAGCATTCCGATGCTGCTCTTTTTAGCATCCGCACATGGATTTGTGCCAAAACGCGTTTTTAGCATGCACATGCATCTTTTGGTAGACGCGGACGCAGTTTTCTGCAAAACCACACGATAGGCATGCAAATGGTGCTTTTGGCAGAACGCGCGCGTGGATTGCTACAAACGACGTGAAAAGCATGCCGATGCTGCTCTTTTTAGCACCCGCACATGGATTTGTGCCAAAACGCGTTTTAAGCATGCGCATGCATCTTTTGGTAGACGGGGACGCAGTTTTCTGCAAAACCACACGATATGCATGCAAAGGGTGCTTTTGGCAGAACGCGCGCGTGGATTTCTACCAAACGACGTGAAAAGCATGCGGATGCTGCTCTTTTTAGCACCCGCACATGGATTTGTGCCAAAACGCGTTTTTAGCATGCACATGCATCTTTTGGTAGACGCGGACGCAGTTTTCTGCAAAACCACAGATATGCATGCAAATGGTGCTTTTGGCAGAACGCGCGTGTGGATTTCTACCAAACGACGTGAAAAGCATGCCGATGCTGCTCTTTTTAGCACCCGCACATGGATTTGTGCCAATACGCGTTTTAAGCATGCGCATGCATCTTTTGGTAGACGCGGACGCAGTTTTCTGCAAAACCACACGATATGCATGCAAATGGTGCTTTTGGCAGAACGCGTGCGTGGATTTCTACCAAACGACGTGAAAAGCATGCCGATGCTGCTCTTTTTAACATCCGCACATGGATTTGTGCCAAAGCGCGTTTTAAGCATGCGCATGCATCTTTTGGTAGACGCGGACGCAGTTTTCTGCAAAACCACACGATAGGCATGCAAATGGTGCTTTTGGCAGAACGCGCGCGTGGATTTCTACCAAACGACGTGAAAAGCATGCCGATGCTGCTCTTTTTAGCACCCGCACATGGATTTGTGCCAAAACGCGTTTTAAGCATGCGATATGCATCTTTTGGTAGACGCGGACGCAGTTTTCTGCAAAACCACACGATATGCATGCAAATGGTGCTTTTGGCAGAACGCGCGCGTGGATTTCTACCAAACGACGTGAACAGCATGCCGATGCTGCTCTTTTTAGCATCCGCACATGGATTTGTGCCAAAACGCGTTTTTAGCATGCACATGCATCTTTTGGTAGACGCGGACGCAGTTTTCTGCAAAACCACACGATAGGCATGCAAATGGTGCTTTTGGCAGAACGCGCGCGTGGATTTCTACCAAACGACGTGAAAAGCATGCCGATGCTGCTCTTTTTAGCACCCGCACATGGATTTGTGCCAAAACGCGTTTTAAGCATGCGCATGCATCTTTTGGTAGACGCGGACGCAGTTTTCTGCAAAACCACACGATATGCATGCAAATGGTGGTTTTGGCAGAACGCGCGCGTGGATTTCTACCAAACGACGTGAAAAGCATGCCGATGCTGCTCTTTTTAACATCCGCACATGGATTTGTGCCAAAACGCGTTTTAAGCATGCGCATGCATCTTTTGGTACACGCGGACGCAGTTTTCTGCAAAACCACACGATAGGCATGCAAATGGTGCTTTTGGCAGAACGCGCGCGTGGATTTCCACCAAACGACGCGAAAAGCATGCCGATGCTGCTCTTTTTAGCACCCGCACATGGATTTGTGCCAAAACGCGTTTTAAGCATGCGCATGCATCTTTTGGTAGACGGGGACGCAGCTTTCTGCAAAACCACACGATATGCATGCAAATGGTGCTTTTGGCAGAACGCGCGCGTGGATTTCTACCAAACGACGTGAAAAGCATGCGGATGCTGCTCTTTTTAGCACCCGCACATGGATTTGTGCCAAAACGCGTTTTTAGCATGCACATGCATCTTTTGGTAGACGCGGACGCAGTTTTCTGCAAAACCACACGATATGCATGCAAATGGTGCTTTTGGCAGAACGCGCGCGTGGATTTCTACCAAACGACGTGAAAAGCATGCCGATGCTGCTCTTTTTAGCACCCGCACATGGATTTGTGCCAAAACGCGTTTTAAGCATGCGCATGCATCTTTTGGTAGACGCGGACGCAGTTTTCTGCAAAACCACACGATATGCATGCAAATGGTGCTTTTGGCAGAACGCGTGCGTGGATTTCTACCAAACGACGTGAAAAGCATGCCGATGCTGCTCTTTTTAACATCCGCACATGGATTTGTGCCAAAGCGCGTTTTAAGCATGCGCATGCATCTTTTGGTAGACGCGGACGCAGTTTTCTGCAAAACCACACGATAGGCATGCAAATGGTGCTTTTGGTAGAACGCGCGCGTGGATTTCTACCAAACGACGTGAAAAGCATGCCGATGCTGCTCTTTTTAGCACCCGCACATGGATTTGTGCCAAAACGCGTTTTAAGCATGCGCATGAATCTTTTGGTAGACGCGGACGCAGTTTTCTGCAAAACCACACGATATGCATGCAAATGGTGCTTTTCGCAGAACGCGCGCGTGGATTTCTACCAAACGACGTGAAAAGCATGCCGATGCTGCTCTTTTTAACATCCGCACATGGATTTGTGCCAAAACGCGTTTTAAGCATGCGCATGCATCTTTTGGTAGACGCGGACGCAGTTTTCTGCATAACCACACGATAGGCATGCAAATGGTGCTTTTGGTAGAACGCGCGCGTGGATTTCTACCAAACGACGTGAAAAGCATGCCGATGCTGCTCTTTTTAGCACCCGCACATGGATTTGTGCCAAAACGCGTTTTAAGCATGCGCATGCATCTTTTGGTAGACGCGGACGCAGTTTTCTGCAAAACCACACGATATGCATGCAAATGGTGCTTTTCGCAGAACGCGCGCGTGGATTTCTACCAAACGACGTGAAAAGCATGCCGATGCTGCTCTTTTTAACATCCGCACATGGATTTGTGCCAAAACGCGTTTTAAGCATGCGCATGCATCTTTTGGTAGACGCGGACGCAGTTTTCTGCATAACCACACGATAGGCATGCAAATGGTGCTTTTGGTAGAACGCGCGCGTGGATTTCTACCAAACGACGTGAAAAGCATGCCGATGCTGCTCTTTTTAGCACCCGCACATGGATTTGTGCCAAAACGCGTTTTAAGCATGCGCATGCATCTTTTGGTAGACGCGGACGCAGTTTTCTGCAAAACCACACGATATGCATGCAAATGGTGCTTTTGGCAGAACGCGCGCGTGGATTTCTACCAAACGACGTGAAAAGCATGCCGATGCTGCTCTTTTTAACATCCGCACATGGATTTGTGCCAAAGCGCGTTTTAAGCATTCGCATGCATCTTTTGGTAGACGCGGATGCAGTTTTACGCAAAACCACACGATAGGCATGCAAATGGTGCTTTTGGCAGAACGCGCGCGTGGATTTCTACCAAACGACGTGAAAAGCATGCCGATGCTGCTCTTTTTAGCACCCGCACATGGATTTGTGCCAAAACGCGTTTTAAGCATGCGCATGCATCTTTTGGTAGACGCGGACGCAGTTTTCTGCAAAACCACACGATATGCATGCAAATGGTGGTTTTGGCAGAACGCGCGCGTGGATTTCTACCAAACGACGTGAAAAGCATGCCGATGCTGCTCTTTTTAGCACCCGCACATGGATTTGTGCCAAAACGCGTTTTTAGCATGCACATGCATCTTTTGGTAGACGCGGACGCAGTTTTCTGCAAAACCACACGATATGCATGCAAATGGTGCTTTTGGCAGAACGCGCGTGTGGATTTCTACCAAACGACGTGAAAAGCATGCCGATGCTGCTCTTTTTAGCACCCGCACATGGATTTGTGCCAAAACGCGTTTTAAGCATGCGCATGCATCTTTTGGTAGACGCGGACGCAGTTTTCTGCAAAACCACACGATATGCATGCAAATGGTGCTTTTGGGAGAACGCGCGCGTGGATTTCTACCAAACGACTGTAAAAGCATGCCGATGCTGCTCTTTTTAGCACCCGCACATGTATTTGTGCCAAAACGCGTTTTTAGCATGCACATGCATCTTTTGGTAGACGCGGACGCAGTTTTCTGCAAAACCACACGATATGCATGCAAATGGTGCTTTTGGCAGAACGCGCGTGTGGATTTCTACCAAACGACGTGAAAAGCATGCCGATGCTGCTCTTTTTAGCACCCGCACATGGATTTGTGCCAAAACGCGTTTTAAGCATGCGCATGCATCTTTTGGTAGACGCGGACGCAGTTTTCTGCAAAACCACACGATATGCATGCAAATGGTGCTTTTGGCAGAACGCGCGCGTGGATTTCTACTAAACGACGTGAAAAGCATGCCGATGCTGCTCTTTTTAGCACCCGCACATGGATTTGTGCCAAAACGCGTTTTAAGCATGCGCATGCATCTTTTGGTAGACGCGGACGCAGCTTTCTGCAAAACCACACGATATGCATGCAAATGGTGCTTTTGGCAGAACGCGTGCGTGTATTTCTACCAAACGACGTGAAAACCATGCCGATGCTGCTCTTTTTAACATCCGCACATGGATTTGTGCCAAAACGCGTTTTAAGCATGCGCATGCATCTTTTGGTAGACGCGGACGCGGTTTTCTGCAAAACCACATGATAGGCATGCAAATGGTGCTTTTGGCAGAACGCGCGCGTGGATTTCTACCAAACGACGTGAAAAGCATGCCGATGCTGCTCTTTTTAGCACCCGCACATGGATTTGTGCCAAAACGCGTTTTAAGCATGCGCATGAATCTTTTGGTAGACGCGGACGCAGTTTTCTGCAAAACCACACGATATGCATGCAAATGGTGCTTTTCGCAGAACGCGCGCGTGGATTTCTACCAAACGACGTGAAAAGCATGCCGATGCTGCTCTTTTTAACATCCGCACATGGATTTGTGCCAAAACGCGTTTTAAGCATGCGCATGCATCTTTTGGTAGACGCGGACGCAGTTTTCTGCATAACCACACGATAGGCATGCAAATGGTGCTTTTGGCAGAACGCGCGCGTGGATTTCTACCAAACGACGTGAAAAGCATGCCGATGCTGCTCTTTTTAGCACCCGCACATGGATTTGTGCCAAAACGCGTTTTAAGCATGCGCATGCATCTTTTGGTAGACGCGGACGCAGTTTTCTGCAAAACCACACGATATGCATGCAAATGGTGCTTTTGGCAGAACGCGCGCGTGGATTTCTACCAAACGACGTGAAAAGCATGCCGATGCTGCTCTTTTTAACATCCGCACATGGATTTGTGCCAAAGCGCGTTTTAAGCATGCGCATGCATCTTTTGGTAGACGCGGATGCAGTTTTCTGCAAAACCACACGATAGGCATGCAAATGGTGCTTTTGGCAGAACGCGCTCGTGGATTTCTACCAAACGACGTGAAAAGCATGCCGATGCTGCTCTTTTTAGCACCCGCACATGGATTTGTGCCAAAACGCGTTTTAAGCATGCGCATGCATCTTTTGGTAGACGCGGACGCAGTTTTCTGCAAAACCACACGATATGCATGCAAATGGTGGTTTTGGCAGAACGCGCGCGTGGATTTCTACCAAACGACGTGAAAAGCATGCCGATGCTGCTCTTTTTAGCACCCGCACATGGATTTGTGCCAAAACGCGTTTTTAGCATGCACATGCATCTTTTGGTAGACGCGGACGCAGTTTTCTGCAAAACCACACGATATGCATGCAAATGGTGCTTTTGGCAGAACGCGCGTGTGGATTTCTACCAAACGACGTGAAAAGCATGCCGATGCTGCTCTTTTTGGCACCCGCACATGGATTTGTGCCAAAACGCGTTTTAAGCATGCGCATGCATCTTTTGGTAGACGCGGACGCAGTTTTCTGCAAAACCACACGATAGGCATGCAAATGGTGCTTTTGGCAGAACGCGCGCGTGGATTTCTACCAAACGACGTGAAAAGCATGCGGATGCTGCTCTTTTTAGCACCCGCACATGGATTTGTGCCAAAACGCGTTTTAAGCATGCGCATGCATCTTTTGGTAGACGAGGACGCAGTTTTCTGCAAAACTACACGATATGCATGCAAATGGTGCTTTTGGCAGAACGCGCGCGTGGATTTCTACCAAACGACGTGAAAAGCATGCCGATGCTGCTCTTTTTAACATCCGCACATGTATTTGTGCCAAAGCGCGTTTTAAGCATGCGCATGCATCTTTTGGTAGACGCGGACGCAGTTTTCTGCAAAACCACACGATAGGCATGCAAATGGTGCTTTTGGCAGAACGCGCGCGTGGATTTCTACCAAACGACGTGAAAAGCATGCCGATGCTGCTCTTTTTAGCACCCGCACATGGATTTGTGCCAAAACGCGTTTTAAGCATGAGCATGCATCTTTTGGTAGACGCGGACTCAGTTTTCTGCAAAACCACACGATATGCATGCAAATGGTGGTTTTGGCAGAACGCGCGCGTGGATTTCTACCAAACGACGTGAAAAGCATGCCGATGCTGCTCTTTTTAGCACCCGCACATGGATTTGTGCCAAAACGCGTTTTTAGCATGCACATGCATCTTTTGGTAGACGCGGACGCAGTTTTCTGCAAAACCACACGATATGCATGCAAATGGTGCTTTTGGCAGAACACGCGTGTGGATTTCTACCAAACGACGTGAAAAGCATGCCGATGCTGCTCTTTTTAGCACCCGCACATGGATTTGTGCCAAAACGCGTTTTAAGCATGCGCATGCATCTTTTGGTAGACGCGGACGCAGTTTTCTGCAAAACCACACGATATGCTTGCAAATGGTGCTTTTGGCAGAACGCGCGCGTGGATTTCTACCAAACGACGTGAAAACCATGCCGATGCTGCTCTTTTTAGCACCCGCACATGGATTTGTGCCAAAACGCGTTTTAAGCATGCGCATGCATCTTTTGGTAGACGCGGACGCAGTTTTCTGCAAAACCACACGATATGCATGCAAATGGTGCTTTTGGCAGAACGCGCGCGTGGATTTCTACCAAACGACGTGAAAAGCATGCCGATGCTGCTCTTTTTAACATCCGCACATGGATTTGTGCCAAAACGCGTTTTGAGCATGCGCATGCATATTTTGGTAGACGCGGACGCAGTTTTCTTCAAAACCACACGATAGGCATGCAAATGGTGCTTTTGGCAGAACGCGCGCGTGGATTTCTACCAAACGACGTGAAAAGCATGCCGATGCTGCTCTTTTTAACATCCGCACATGGATTTGTGCCAAAGCGCGTTTTAAGCATGCGCATGCATCTTTTGGTAGACGCGGACGCAGTTTTCTGCAAAACCACACGATAGGCATGCAAATGGTGCTTTTGGCAGAACGCGCGCGTGGATTTCTACCAAACGACGTGAAAAGCATGCCGATGCTGCTCTTTTTAGCACCCGCACATGGATTTGTGCCAAAAAGCGTTTTAAGCATGCGCATGCATCTTTTGGTAGACGCGGACGCAGTTTTCTGCAAAACCACACGATATGCATGCAAATGGTGGTTTTGGCAGAACGCGCGCGTGGATTTCTACCAAACGACGTGAAAAGCATGCCGATGCTGCTCTTTTTAGCACCCGCACATGGATTTGTGCCAAAACGCGTTTTTAGCATGCACATGCATCTTTTGGTAGACGCGGACGCAGTTTTCTGCAAAACCACACGATAAGCATGCAAATGGTGCTTTTGGCAGAACGCGCGTGTGGATTTCTACCAAACGACGTGAAAAGCATGCCGATGCTGCTCTTTTTAGCACCCGCGCATGGATTTGTGCCAAAACGCGTTTTAAGCATGCGCATGCATCTTTTGGTAAACGCGCACGCAGTTTTCTGCAAAACCACACGATAGGCATGCAAATGGTGCTTTTGGCAGAACGCGCACGTGGATTTCTACCAAACGACGTGAAAAGCATGCCGATGCTGCTCTTTTTAGCACCCGCACATGGCTTTGTGCCAAAACGCGTTTTAAGCATGCGCATGCATCTTTTGGTAGACGCGGACGCAGTTTTCTGCGAAACCACACGATATGCATGCAAATGGTGCTTTTGGCAGAACGCGCGCGTGGATTTCTACCAAACGACGTGAAAAGCATGCCGATGCTGCTCTTTTTAGCATCCGCACATGGATTTGTGCCAAAACGCGTTTTTAGCATGCACATGCATCTTTTGGTAGACGCGGACGCAGTTTTCTGCAAAACCACACGATAGGCATGCAAATGGTGCTTTTGGCAGAACGCGCGCGTGGATTTCTACCAAACGACGTGAAAAGCATGCCGATGCTGCTCTTTTTAGCACCCGCACATGGATTTGTGCCAAAACGCGTTTTAAGCATACGCATGTATCTTTTGGTAGACGCGGACGCAGTTTTCTGCAAAACCACACGATATGCATGCAAATGGTGGTTTTGGCAGAACGCGCGCGTGGATTTCTACCAAACGACGTGAAAAGCATGCCGATGCTGCTCTTTTTAGCACCCGCACATGGATTTGTGCCAAAACGCGTTTTTAGCACGCACATGCATCTTTTGGTAGACGCGGACGCAGGTTTCTGCAAAACCACACGATATGCACGCAAATGGTGCTTTTGGCAGAACGCGCGTGTGGATTTCTACCAAACGACGTGAAAAGCATGCCGATGCTGCTCTTTTCAGCACCCGCACATGGATTTGTGCCAAAACGCGTTTTAAGCATGCGCATGCATCTTTTGGTAGACGTGGACGCAGTTTTCCGCAATACCACACGATATGCATGCAAATGGTGCTTTTGGCAGAACGCGCGCGTGGATTTCTACCAAACGACGTGAAAAGCATGCCGATGCTGCTCTTTTTAACATCCGCACATGGATTTGTGCCAAAACGCGTATTAAGCATGCGCATGCATCTTTTGGTACACGCGGACGCAGTTTTCTGCAAAACCACACGATAGGCATGCAAATGGTGCTTTTGGCAGAACGCGCGCGTGGATTTCTACCAAACGACGTGAAAAGCATGCCGATGCTGCTCTTTTTAGCACCCGCACATGGATTTGTGCCAAAACGCGTTTTAAGCATGCGCATGCATCTTTTGGTAGACGCGGACGCAGCTTTCTGCAAAACCACACGATATGCATGCAAATGGTGCTTTTGGCAGAACGCGCGCGTGTATTTCTACCAAACGACGTGAAAAGCATGCCGATGCTGCTCTTTTTAACATCTGCACATGGATTTGTGCCAAAACGCGTTTTAAGCATGCGCATGCATCTTTTGGTAGACGCGGACGCAGTTTTCTGCAAAACCACACGATAGGCATGCAAATGGTGCTTTTGGCAGAACGCGCGCGTGGATTTCTACCAAACGACGTGAAAAGCATGCCGATGCTGCTCTTTTTAGCACCCGCACATGGATTTGTGCCAAAACGCGTTTTAAGCATGCGCATGAATCTTTTGGTAGACGGGGACGCAGTTTTCTGCAAAACCACACGATATGCATGCAAATGGTGCTTTTCGCAGAACGCGCGCGTGGATTTCTACCAAACGACGTGAACAGCATGCCGATGCTGCTCTTTTTAACATCCGCACATGGATTTGTGCCAAAACGCGTTTTAAGCATGCGCATGCATCTTTTGGAAGACGCGGACGCAGTTTTCTGCATAACCACACGATAGGCATGCAAATGGTGCTTTTGGCAGAACCCGCGCGTGGATTTCTACCAAACGACGTGAAAAGCATGCCGATGCTGCTCTTTTTAGCACCCGCACATGGATTTGTGCCAAAACGCGTTTTAAGCATGCGCATGCATCTTTTGGTAGAGGCGGACGCAGTTTTCTGCAAAACCACACGATATGCATGCAAATGGTGCTTTTGGCAGAACGCGCGCGTGGATTTCTACCAAACGACGTGAAAAGCATGCCGATGCTGCTCTTTTTAACATCCGCACATGGATTTGTGCCAAAGCGCGTTTTAAGCACGCGCATGCATCTTTTGGTAGACGCGGATGCAGTTTTCTGCAAAACCACACGATAGGCATGCAAATGGTGCTTTTGGCAGAACGCGCGCGTGGATTTCTACCAAACGACGTGAAAAGCATGCCGATGCTGCTCTTTTTAGCACCCGCACATGGATTTGTGCCAAAACGCGTTCTAAGCATGCGCATGCATCTTTTGGTAGACGCGGACGCAGTTTTCTGCAAAACCACACGATATGCATGCAAATGGTGGTTTTGGCAGAACGCGCGCGTGGATTTCTACCAAACGACGTGAAAAGCATGCCGATGCTGCTCTTTTTAGCACCCGCACATGGATTTGTGCCAAAACGCGTTTTTAGCATGCACATGCATCTTTTGGTAGACGCGGACGCAGTTTTCAGCAAAACCACACGATAGGCATGCAAATGGTGCTTTTGGCAGAACGCGCGCGTGGATTTCTACCAAACGACGTGAAAAGCATGCCGATGCTGCTCTTTTTAGCACCCGCACATGGATTTGTGCCAAAACGCGTTTTAAGCATGCGCATGCATCTTTTGGTAGACGCGGACGCAGCTTTCTGCAAAACCACACGATATGCATGCAAATGGTGCTTTTGGCAGAACGCGCGCGTGGATTTCTACCAAACGACGTGAAAAGCATGCCGATGCTGCTCTTTTTAACATCCGCACATGGATTTGTGCCAAAACGCGTTTTGAGCATGCGCATGCATATTTTGGTAGACGCGGACGCAGTTTTCTTCAAAACCACACGATAGGCATGCAAATGGTGCTTTTGGCAGAACGCGCGCGTGGATTTCTACCAAACGACGTGAAAAGCATGCCGATGCTGCTCTTTTTAACATCCGCACATGGATTTGTGCCAAAGCGCGTTTTAAGCATGCGCATGCATCTTTTGGTAGACGCGGACGCAGTTTTCTGCAAAACCACACGATAGGCATGCAAATGGTGCTTTTGGCAGAACGCGCGCGTGGATTTCTACCAAACGACGTGAAAAGCATGCCGATGCTGCTCTTTTTAGCACCCGCACATGGCTTTGTGCCAAAACGCGTTTTAAGCATGCGCATGCATCTTTTGGTAGACGCGGACGCAGTTTTCTGCAAAACCACACGATATGCATGCAAATGGTGCTTTTGGCAGAACGCGCGCGTGGATTTCTACCAAACGACGTGAAAAGCATGCCGATGCTGCTCTTTTTAGCATCCGCACATGGATTTGTGCCAAAACGCGTTTTTAGCATGCACATGCATCTTTTGGTAGACGCGGACGCAGTTTTCTGCAAAACCACACGATAGGCATGCAAATGGTGCTTTTGGCAGAACGCGCGCGTGGATTTCTACCAAACGACGTGAAAAGCATGCCGATGCTGCTCTTTTTAGCACCCGCACATGGATTTGTGCCAAAACGCGTTTTAAGCATGCGCATGCATCTTTTGGTAGACGCGGACGCAGTTTTCTGCAAAACCACACGATATGCATGCAAATGGTGGTTTTGGCAGAACGCGCGCGTGGATTTCTACCAAACGACGTGAAAAGCATGCCGATGCTGCTCTTTTTAGCACCCGCACATGGATTTGTGCCAAAACGCGTTTTTAGCATGCACATGCATCTTTTGGTAGACGCGGACGCAGTTTTCTGCAAAACCACACGATATGCATGCAAATGGTGCTTTTGGCAGAACGCGCGTGTGGATTTCTACCAAACGACGTGAAAAGCATGCCGATGCTGCTCTTTTTAGCACCCGCACATGGATTTGTGCCAAAACGCGTTTTAAGCATGCGCATGCATCTTTTGGTAGACGCGGACGCAGTTTTCTGCAAAACCACACGATTTGCATGCAAATGGTGCTTTTGGCAGAACGCGCGCGTGGATTTCTACCAAACGACGTGAAAAGCATGCCGATGCTGCTCTTTTTAACATCCGCACATGGATTTGTGCCAAAACGCGTATTAAGCATGCGCATGCATCTTTTGGTACACGCGGACGCAGTTTTCTGCAAAACCACACGATAGGCATGCAAATGGTGCTTTTGGCAGAACGCGCGCGTGGATTTCTACCAAACGACGTGAAAAGCATGCCGATGCTGCTCTTTTTAGCACCCGCACATGGATTTGTGCCAAAACGCGTTTTAAGCATGCGCATGCATCTTTTGGTAGACGCGGACGCAGCTTTCTGCAAAACCACACGATATGCATGCAAATGGTGCTTTTGGCAGAACGCGCGCGTGTATTTCTACCAAACGACGTGAAAAGCATGCCGATGCTGCTCTTTTTAACATCTGCACATGGATTTGTGCCAAAACGCGTTTTAAGCAGGCGCATGCATCTTTTGGTAGACGCGGACGCAGTTTTCTGCAAAACCACACGATAGGCATGCAAATGGTGCTTTTGGCAGAACGCGCGCGTGGATTTCTACCAAACGACGTGAAAAGCATGCCGATGCTGCTCTTTTTAGCACCCGCACATGGATTTGTGCCAAAACGCGTTTTAAGCATGCGCATGAATCTTTTGGTAGACGCGGACGCAGTTTTCTGCAAAACCACACGATATGCATGCAAATGGTGCTTTTCGCAGAACGCGCGCGTGGATTTCTACCAAACGACGTGAAAAGCATGCCGATGCTGCTCTTTTTAACATCCGCACATGGATTTGTGCCAAAACGCGTTTTAAGCATGCGCATGCATCTTTTGGTAGACGCGGACGCAGTTTTCTGCATAACCACACGATAGGCATGCAAATGGTGCTTTTGGCAGAACCCGCGCGTGTATTTCTACCAAACGACGTGAAAAGCATGCCGATGCTGCTCTTTTTAGCACCCGCACATGGATTTGTGCCACAACGCGTTCTAAGCATGCGCATGCATCTTTTGGTAGAGGCGGACGCAGTTTTCTGCAAAACCACACGATATGCATGCAAATGGTGCTTTTGGCAGAACGCGCGCGTGGATTTCTACCAAACGACGTGAAAAGCATGCCGATGCTGCTCTTTTTAACATCCGCACATGGATTTGTGCCAAAGCGCGTTTTAAGCATGCGCATGCATCTTTTGGTAGACGCGGATGCAGTTTTCTGCAAAACCACACGATAGGCATGCAAATGGTGCTTTTGGCAGAACGCGCGCGTGGATTTCTACCAAACGACGTGAAAAGCATGCGGATGCTGCTCTTTTTAGCACCCGCACATGGATTTGTGCCAAAACGCGTTCTAAGCATGCGCATGCATCTTTTGGTAGACGCGGACGCAGTTTTCTGCAAAACCGCACGATATGCATGCAAATGGTGGTTTTGGCAGAACGCGCGCGTGGATTTCTACCAAACGACGTGAAAAGCATGCCGATGCTGCTCTTTTTAGCACCCGCACATGGATTTGTGCCAAAACGCGTTTTTAGCATGCACATGCATCTTTTGGTAGACGCGGACGCAGTTTTCTGCAAAACCACACGATAGGCATGCAAATGGTGCTTTTGGCAGAACGCGCGCGTGGATTTCTACCAAACGACGTGAAAAGCATGCCGATGCTCCTCTTTTTAGCACCCGCACATGGATTTGTGCCAAAACGCGTTTTAAGCATGCGCATGCATCTTTTGGTAGACGCGGACGCAGCTTTCTGCAAAACCACACGATATGCATGCAAATGGTGCTTTTGGCAGAACGCGCGCGTGGATTTCTACCAAACGACGTGAAAAGCATGCCGATGCTGCTCTTTTTAGCACCCGCACATGGATTTGTGCCAAAACGCGTTTTAAGCATGCGCATGCATCTTTTGGTAGACGCGGACGCAGCTTTCTGCAACACCACACGATATGCATGCAAATGGTGCTTTTGGCAGAACGCGCGCGTGTATTTCTACCAAACGACGTGAAAAGCATGCCGATGCTGCTCTTTTTAACATCTGCACATGGATTTGTGCCAAAACGCGTTTTAAGCATGCGCATGCATCTTTTGGCAGACGCGGACGCAGTTTTCTGCAAAACCACACGATAGGCATGCAAATGGTGCTTTTGGCAGGACGCGCGCGTGGATTTCTACCAAACGACGTGAAAAGCATGCCGATGCTGCTCTTTTTAGCACCCGCACATGGATTTGTGCCAAAACGCGTTTTAAGCATGCGCATGAATCTTTTGGTAGACGCGGACGCAGTTTTCTGCAAAACCACACGATAGGCATGCAAATGGTGCTTTTGGCAGAACGCGCGCGTGGATTTCTACCAAACGACGAGAAAAGCATGCCGATGCTGCTCTTTTTAGCACCCGCACATGGATTTGTGCCAAAACGCGTTTTAAGCATGCGCATGCATCTTTTGGTAGACGCGGACGCAGTTTTCTGCAAAACCGCACGATATGCATGTAAATGGTGCTTTTGGCAGAACGCGCGCGTGGATTTCTACCAAACGACGTGAAAAGCATGCCGATGCTGCTCTTTTTAGCATCCGCACATGGATTTGTGCCAAAACGCGTTTTTAGCATGCACATGCATCTTTTGGTAGACGCGGACGCAGTTTTCTGCAAAACCACACGATAGGCATGCAAATGGTGCTTTTGGCAGAACGCGCGCGTGGATTTCTACCAAACGACGTGAAAAGCATGCCGATGCTGCTCTTTTTAGCACCCGCACATGGATTTGTGCCAAAACGCGTTTTAAGCATGCGCATGCATCTTTTGGTAGACGGGGACGCAGTTTTCTGCAAAACCACACGATATGCATGCAAATGGTGCTTTTGGCAGAACGCGCGCGTGGATTTCTACCAAACGACGTGAAAAGCATGCGGATGCTGCTCTTTTTAGCACCCGCACATGGATTTGTGCCAAAACGCGATTTTAGCATGCACATGCATCTTTTGGTAGACGTGGACGCATTTTTCTGCAAAACCACACGATATGCATGCAAATGGTGCTTTTGGCAGAACGCGCGTGTGGATTTCTACCAAACGACGTGAAAAGCACACCGATGCTGCTCTTTTTAGCACCCGCACATGGATTTGTGCCAAAACGCGTTTTAAGCATGCGCTGCATCTTTTGGTAGACGGGGACGCAGTTTTCTGCAAAACCACACGATATGCATGCAGATGGTGCTTTTGGCAGAACGCGCGCGTGGATTTCTACCAAACGACGTGAAAAGCATGCGGATGCTGCTCTTTTTAGCACCCGCACATGGATTTGTGCCAAAACGCGTTTTTAGCATGCACATGCATCTTTTGGTAGACGCGGACGCAGTTTTCTGCAAAACCACACGATATGCATGCAAATGGTGCTTTTGGCAGAACGCGCGTGTGGATTTCTACCAAACGACGTGAAAAGCATGCCGATGCTGCTCTTTTTAGCACCCGCACATGGATTTGTGCCAAAACACGTTTTAAGCATGCGCATGCATCTTTTGGTAGACGCGGACGCAGTTTTCTGCAAAACCACACGATATGCATGCAAATGGTGCTTTTGGCAGAACGCGTGCGTGGATTTCTACCAAACGACGTGAAAAGCATGCCGATGCTGCTCTTTTTAACATCCGCACATGGATTTGTGCCAAAGCGCGTTTTAAGCATGCGCATGCATCTTTTGGTAGACGCGGACGCAGTTTTCTGCAAAACCACACGATAGACATGCAAATGGTGCTTTTGGCAGAACGCGCGCGTGGATTTCTACGAAACGACGTGAAAAGCATGCCGATGCTGCTCTTTTTAGCACCCGCACATGGATTTGTGCCAAAACGCGTTTTAAGCATGCGCATGCATCTTTTGGTAGACGCGGACGCAGTTTTCTGCAAAACCACACGATATGCATGCAAATGGTGGTTTTGGCAGAACGCGCGCGTGGATTTCTACCAAACGACGTGAAAAGCAGGCCGATGCTGCTCTTTTTAGCACCCGCACATGGATTTGTGCCAAAACGCGTTTTTAGCATGCACATGCATCTTTTGGTAGACGCGGACGCAGTTTTCTGCAAAACCACACGATATGCATGCAAATGGTGCTTTTGGCAGAACGCGCGTGTGGATTTCTACAAACGACGTGAAAAGCATGCCGATGCTGCTCTTTTTAGCACCCGCACATGGATTTGTGCCAAAACGCGTTTTAAGCATGCGCATGCATCTTTTGGTAGACGCGGACGCAGTTTTCTGCAAAACCACACGATATGCATGCAAATGGTGCTTTTGGCAGAACGCGCGCGTGGATTTCTACCAAACGACGTGAAAAGGATGCCGATGCTGCTCTTTTTAACATCCGCACATGGATTTGTGCCAAAACGCGTTTTAAGCATGCGCATGCATCTTTTGGTACACGCGGACGCAGTTTTCTGCAAAACCACACGATAGGCATGCAAATGGTGCTTTTGGCAGAAAGCGCGCGTGGATTTCTACCAAACGACGTGAAAAGCATGCCGATGCTGCTCTTTTTAGCACCCGCACATGGATTTGTGCCAAAACGCGTTTTAAGCATGCGCATGCATCTTTTGGTAGACGCGGACGCAGTTTTCTGCATAACCACACGATAGGCATGCAAATGGTGCTTTTGGCAGAACCCGCGCGTGGATTTCTACCAAACGACGTGAAAAGCATGCCGATGCTGCTCTTTTTAGCACCCGCACATGGATTTGTGCGAAAATGCGTTTTAAGCATGCGCATGCATCTTTTGGTAGAGGCGGACGCAGTTTTCTGCAAACCACACGATATGCATGCAAATGGTGCTTTTGGCAGAACGCGCGCGTGGATTTCTACCAAACGACGTGAAAAGCATGCCGATGCTGCTCTTTTTAACATCCGCACATGGATTTGTGCCAAAGCGCGTTTTAAGCATGCGCATGCATCTTTTGGTAGACGCGGATGCAGTTTTCTGCAAAACCACACGATAGGCATGCAAATGGTGCTTTTGGCAGAACGCGCGCGTGGATTTCTACCAAACGACGTGAAAAGCATGCGGATGCTGCTCTTTTTAGCACCCGCACATGGATTTGTGCCAAAACGCGTTCTAAGCATGCGCATGCATCTTTTGGTAGACGCGGACGCAGTTTTCTGCAAAACCACACGATATGCATGCAAATGGTGGTTTTGGCAGAACGCGCGCGTGGATTTCTACCAAACGACGTGAAAAGCATGCCGATGCTGCTCTTTTTAGCACCCGCACATGGATTTGTGCCAAAACGCGTTTTTTAGCATGCACATGCATCTTTTGGTAGACGCGGACGCAGTTTTCTGCAAAACCACACGATAGGCATGCAAATGGTGCTTTTGGCAGAACGCGCGCGTGGATTTCTACCAAACGACGTGAAAAGCATGCCGATGCTCCTCTTTTTAGCACCCGCACATGGATTTGTGCCAAAACGCGTTTTAAGCATGCGCATGCATCTTTTGGTAGACGCGGACGCAGCTTTCTGCAAAACCACACGATATGCATGCAAATGGTGCTTTTGGCAGAACGCGCGCGTGGATTTCTACCAAACGACGTGAAAAGCATGCCGATGCTGCTCTTTTTAGCACCCGCACATGGATTTGTGCCAAAACGCGTTTTAAGCATGCGCATGCATCTTTTGGTAGACGCGGACGCAGCTTTCTGCAAAACCACACGATATGCATGCAAATGGTGCTTTTGGCAGAACGCGCGCGTGTATTTCTACCAAACGACGTGAAAAGCATGCCGATGCTGCTCTTTTTAACATCTGCACATGGATTTGTGCCAAAACGCGTTTTAAGCATGCGCATGCATCTTTTGGTAGACGCGGACGCAGTTTTCTGCAAAACCACACGATAGGCATGCAAATGGTGCTTCTGGCAGGACGCGCGCGTGGATTTCTACCAAACGACGTGAAAAGCATGCCGATGCTGCTCTTTTTAGCACCCGCACATGGATTTGTGCCAAAACGCGTTTTAAGCATGCGCATGAATCTTTTGGTAGACGCGGACGCAGTTTTCTGCAAAACCACACGATAGGCATGCAAATGGTGCTTTTGGCAGAACGCGCGCGTGGATTTCTACCAAACGACGAGAAAAGCATGCCGATGCTGCTCTTTTTAGCACCGCATATGGATTTGTGCCAAAACGCGTTTTAAGCATGCGCATGCATCTTTTGGTAGACGCGGACGCAGTTTTCTGCAAAACCACACGATATGCATGTAAATGGTGCTTTTGGCAGAACGCGCGCGTGGATTTCTACCAAACGACGTGAAAAGCATGCCGATGCTGCTCTTTTTAGCATCCGCACATGGATTTGTGCCAAAACGCGTTTTTAGCATGCACATGCATCTTTTGGTAGACGCGGACGCAGTTTTCTGCAAAACCACACGATAGGCATGCAAATGGTGCTTTTGGCAGAACGCGCGCGTGGATTTCTACCAAACGACGTGAAAAGCATGCCGATGCTGCTCTTTTTAGCACCCGCACATGGATTTGTGCCAAAACGCGTTTTAAGCATGCGCTGCATCTTTTGGTAGACGCGGACGCAGTTTTCTCCAAAACCACACGATATGCATGCAAATGGTGCTTTTTGCAGAACGCGCGTGTGGATTTCTACCAAACGACGTGAAAAGCATGCCGATGCTGCTCTTTTTAGCACCCGCACATGGATTTGTGCCAAAACGCGTTTTAAAGCATGCGCATGCATCTTTTGGTAGACGCGGACGCAGTTTTCTGCAAAACCACAGGATATGCATGCAAATGGTGCTTTTGGCAGAACGCGCGCGTGGATTTCTACCAAACGACGTGAAAAGGATGCCGATGCTGCTCTTTTTAACATCCGCACATGGATTTGTGCCAAAACGCGTTTTAAGCATGCGC